>NC_056699.1:28909462-28961962 GCF_018831695.1 Puntigrus tetrazona | reverse complement strand
TGCAGCAGAAGGTATTCCGTGTATGTAGGATTTTTATGTTGTGCGCATAATTTCATCCCACAGAGACACACGTGACCCACAGAGACACAAGAGTTATTGATGCCACACTGAGTGACTAAAACAGATAAGCTGTGTGTGTGTGTGTGTGTGTGTGTGTGTGTGATAAAGAGAGAGAGCAGTGTAAACAGCGATCCAGACAGAAGAAGATCTCCAGTCCATCATGAAGGTCCAGACCGTAGCGCTGCTCCTCTCCGCTGTCCTGCACTCAGGTCAAACTTTCATTTATTAAAAGATTCAATCAGCTCTTAAAAGTGTACCGTTCTACATTTTTACTAATAATTAATCAGATAAACCAGTTTGGGTTTTAAAGCTCAACATATTCTTTGTTTTATTTAGTTTTTAACGCCGCACGTTTTAGTGGTGCTATTTAATATATGACTTGTAACAGAAAAAGAGCATTGATTTGTTGTTTAGCAAAACGGCTGCTTTATTTCTTTGTTTAGTCTTTAGTTCCTGACAGAATGCACAGTGTGAAGATGAAGATGAAATCACACAAAGACTGCAAATACACTCCATTTTGTCTTTTTTTTTACATAAACATTCGAGTCCCAGTCATTTCAGTTGATTTGCAACGGTTTTCATCAAAAATACCAATCTTGTGCTCTCAGTTTCTTCGTGTGTTTGTTGTAAGATCAGTGGAAGAGTAGATCTGCTCTTTAAATGATCATCTGAAAGGCTTTTTTAAAGTCTGCTGTAATTAAAGGTGATCTAATCACATTCACTGGTTTAGTTTTGCTTTACATGTAACACATAATCCACATATGATAATAAATGTAACTGGGATCTGTTTGCAGTTATTATTAAATTCTAAATATCACACAGGAAGCTGCATCTGAATATTTTCCGTAAATATGAACAATATGAAGGTATTGCTTTGCCTGTTTTTGTTGTGCACCACCAAGCCGTTCTTTAAATAAGGAATTGTTAGATGCTATGCAAAGATTTGATTTGATTAGATTTTTTACTCTGCATCATAGCTATTTCATGATTTTAAATCTTGCTTTACATTAAAGTTGAAGTGTGGAAGGATTTGGAAAGTCTGGCAGTAATCAGTGTTCTGATTTGACTTAGAAAAGCAATCAAAAAGCAATCAGATGTAATGAGTTACTTTAACAAGGCTTCACTGCTTGTTGTATTTAAATAGAGTAACTAGCAATCTGTCAACAATCACATGTCCCGAGTGTTTGTCATCCTAAAAGCGGGATGTGAGGAGTTTTCGGTCGGGTTTGTTTCGGCGAGATCTTCTCAAACACGTCCCGTAGCTTACAGTGCAGTGTTCGGGCGGTTGTCTGAAGCTCCGGTGTTGTTTGCTCAGTGTGGGGTCAGAGTCCTGTGGTGACCGTCCGGCCGCGGGCGGCTGCCGTTAAACCCGGCGAGGCGGTCAGCTTCCACTGCCGTGTGACCGGCGGCTCCCAGCCCGTCCAGCTGGAGTGGAGGAGGACCAACAGCCAGCCGCTGGGAGGTGAGCTCACTTCATCAGCCCGTTCCCTGGAGGCCAAACACGGAGCAGATGCTCCTCGGACCTCGTCTTACGTGTTTGTTCTGTCACAGATAACGTGAAGCTTGGACCTGATGGTGCCGTGCTGACCATCGCTAGCGTCCGTCTCGGGGACCAGGGCGGGTACCGCTGCATCGCCACCAACGCTCAGGGCAAAGGGATGACCACGGCGTCTCTGAACATCAGACGTGAGTCTCTCACTGCTCCACCAGCATCGGCACCGATAAAAACACTTCTGGGAAAACATGTTTAATCGAGAATATTATGATATTTGTGATCCACTCAGCTAAATTGTTTCAGTATGTGTGTGGGTGATGAACCCAAAGTGATAAATGCTCTTTAGGAGCAAATGAATCGGAATAAAACTAATCTAAACTGCATAACGTGATTTAAAGCTGTGAATTCTTCAGAGCTAAATGGGTGGTGGTTAGGGTTTCCAAGTCCTCGGTTTTACCGCAGATGCAGGCTGCTTTTAAGCTGTTGAGTTCCTTCACCGGGTTTAACATTTACCATAAAGTACATTTGGCTGAAATGCTTGGACTGAGATAATTAATATTCTGTCAGTGATACAACTGTTAGATGTTGTGAAGTAAGACCACTAGTTTATGATCACTATGACTGTAAAATATGTACTTTAGGTATATGGATTGCATATTTGAAGATTTGGTTTTCATGATATGGTCACTGGGCTGGGTGTTTTTTGACCGGTCGTGGTGCTGGACTTGATGTGCAGACCTGGCAACCCTGATATGTATCATCTGAGTGTGTTTGTTGATGCAGAGCCTCCGAAGGTGCGTGTGACGCCCGCTGGGCCGCTGTCGGTTACCGCCGGCGACAGCGTGACTCTGGAGTGCAGCGTCACAGGGAAGCCCCGCCCCTCCATCAGCTGGATCAAACAGGGAAGCGATACGGCGCTCGTCTCCACGACAACAGAAGCTACAGCATCCCTACAGGTGCTCTAGGGTTCACTGATTCAGTGTCACCGCTTCCTGTCTGACCTGTGAATCTCAACACTTCTCCACTCCTCCACTAAAGGTGACAGTGATGTCAGCCGAGGATGTCGGGGTGTTTGTGTGCCGCGCTCAGAGCAGGGAGGGGCTTGCTGAGGGGCAGGTGGAGCTTACGCTGAAGGGCGGGGCGTTTCCTCAGGCCTCGGTAACAGAAACAGATCTGACAGCCGTCGAGGGACAGAGCGTCACCATGCACTGCCACGCCAGCGGTAAACACACACACACACACACACACACGCATACACGCTCAAGCACATGCACACACATTCACATGCATGCACACACACACACACACACACACACTCATTGCTCACTATCGCTCACATCTGATTTTGTGAACAGCACAGATTTATCAGTCAGTGGACGACACTGTTTTAGCCAATCAGAAACAGTCTTCGGACTGGAGGGCGGGGTTAGCTACACAGCTCCCAGCAGTCTGTTAAAGCGCTGTTCAGAGTGATATGTCCCTCTGGTTCTCGCAGGTTCACCCGCTCCAGTCATCTCCTGGTCGAAGCTGCGGGCGCCGTTGCCGTGGCAACACAAAGCGCACGGCGGGGTTCTGACGCTCAGTCACGTGGGTCGACAGGACTCAGGTACAGCTGGGAGAGTCGGAAACACTGTGTCTAATGTTCCCTTGCCCTCCACTGACTCTGTGTCTCCGTGTCAGGACAGTACATCTGTAACGCCACCAACGCCCTGGGCTTCAGCGAGGCCTACGTGCAGCTGGAGGTGGACTGTGAGTGACAGGAACACGCTCTTATCTCTGCTGACCTTTGCATTCGGGTCCGAGCCGCGAGCGGGTCACGGGTCGGTGATAGACGTTGACTTCGTAGGACGGCTGCGGTCACTGGACTTCGCTCGTGTTCTTAGAACATGAAAGCAATCATGCGGTCAAATCACACCACCAAAAAAAGTTCATAAATAATAAAGCCGCTTTTAAGACATTGATAACTTTTTTAATGATAATTAGATTTTTAGCAAATTAAAATGACACGCTAGTATTATCAAAGTACATATTTTTATCACAATTAAACCGTTTTTAAATACATTTTAAAAATATAATTTTTAAATAAAAATATTGTTGTGACTCTTTATGGTTGTTAGTGACCATGCAAAAAGTGAAATATCTTACCTATTGAAGTGACTTTTTTAAATAAATTAATTATTTGAGTGAAAGTGGCCGGTGTGGTGACCCATACCTGGATTTTGTGCTCTGCATTTAACCCATCCAGAGTGCGCACACAATTTTGTGCAATATCATATTAATTTGTATTTAAATTACCGTATTAAACTTTGGTTCACGCTTATTATATTTTCAAAAATGCATTACAAAGTTTTAATTTATGCTTATTATTTTTCAATCCGTGACGTTTTCAATCTTGTGCGATATATTTTTACTTGTATTTTCAAATGTAGTTTTTAGGCTTGCTTTCTTTTTCATCATGAGATTAACCCGTTGCCCCCCTCCTCATCAGCTCCTCCCTACGCCACCACGCTGACGGAAGAGACCGTCGCGCGCCCCGGAGACGCCTTGCGCCTGCAGTGCCTCGCTCACGGAACTCATCCAATCCGCTTCCGCTGGACGCGTGTGGGCGGGGCCTCCATGTCGCCGGGGGCGGAGTCCACCAAAGACGGCCTGCTGAAGATCGCGCAGCTCAGAGTGACGGACAGCGGCACATATAAGTGTGTGGCGACCAATCACGTGGGCTCCAGTGAAGCGCTGACAAAGGTCACTGTGAGAGGTGAGTCAAAGTCAAATAAAACACATTCGTCTCGTCCAAGCATCCACAGGCCAGGTCTATTTACTCTGTAAAACACTACTTAATTAGAAGCGCCGCCAATTAATTTAAATAAAAGCGTAAACACATTAACATTTACAGCACTGTGAGTGTGTTCCTTCATGTAAGTAAAAGTTCAAGGCAAACTTGTGTTCTTCAAGCTACTTCGGTCAAATACAGGAAAGTACAGAAGCTGATTTCTGCCACGATTTTCCTCAGAGTTGTTAGATATAAAGTTGCAATTAAAAGAATAAAAAGTTATAAAGTTCCACTCAAAATTGTGCATCAGTTGATATCTCGCAAAAGTTTTTGTATCACACAATTCAACACAAAAAGTCAGAATTGTGACTTTATATCACGACTGTGAGGTTATATCTCACAATTCGAACACTGCGAGTTTATATTTCATAATTATGAAAAAAAATTATTTAGCAGCGGAAACATGCTTCATAGACATCATATACTGTAAGTAGTCAAGGATGGGGATTTGGACGAGGGGATTGTCTTAGTAGAAGGAGACCAGAGGGTCTGGATTACTTACTACTGGAGAAACATGGATCGTGTGCCTTTTAGAACCAATCACATTGCGGTCTAGACATCATTAAATTACAGTCAGAGATTTGCGACAATCAATTGCGGATTTTGCAAATAGCATAGAAATGAGCGCCATAAAACTGGATCCCACCCAAATGCTACTCAAAACCAGTCCGGTCATGTTTCGAGGGGATGTTTCACAATAAAAACATAGCTTTAGTTGGCATAAATACAAGTTTTGTTTTTTTTTACCGGGGTTTTTATGGTAAAAGTGGCATTCCAGGGGATAAATATCACTCTCCAAGAAAACCACAGAGTCTGCAACACCTACTGTAAACCGAAGCATTAGCCGTCACGCTTTTTAGAGTAAAGGTTGTACGCAAATGTTGTTTGCGGCTGTAGGCACTTTGGAAATCACTAGCACTCAATTAAGTGTTTGAAATAATAGTGTTTATGTCATTAAATCCTCAGTTCTTCTCTCTCTGCTTTTTTCCTCCCAACAGCTTAATCACAGACCTGCTTGCTGATTGTAAAAATCTACCCATTAATTACGAGGACAAAAGAGGCTTCAGACCTACAAGATGATGAAGCTCAGAGACCAAACAAATGTTGAGTTTCGCAATGGTGTTCAGAACATCAAAAAATAGTTCAATTTTTTTTATATTCTGCTATTGTGATTATTTCTGAAATAGCACAATGGAAAAATGCTTTCACTTTGGCATTCAAATCAAATGCGTAATAAAACATTGTGTGAATAAATGTGTAATTACCTTCCAGTGGATCTGCACGAAATTCATTACGTAGAAAATTGCAATAATAATAATAAATGAAAAACCTAAGATTGACAAACATTGAAAGATCTGATCAAATACTAGTCACACTGACAGACTAGGACTAAGTATATATTTTGGTTAAAGGGGTCATGGCGTGGATGTTTTAGATTCTTATTTTAACATGTATATGTTCCTCGAGGTTTAACCAAGTTTGCATCCAGTGGGCGGGGCCTGTGTCGATGTGTGTGTTCGTCAGGAAGCGGTGCTGCAATGATCAGTAAATGACCGAGTGATTTTGCTCTAGAACAGCGCGTCCAAATTGCAGGCTCTGTGATTCGAAAATGGCAACGTCTCAAATTTTTGGATCAATCGTTCAGCCCTACTCTGGAGGCGGTGCTTATGCAAATTACTGGGGCTATCTGAGGTCATCTTGACCTTCAGATCCAAGTGTGCAGCACTGGTCCTCAAAACTGAAGCCGTCGCGCTTCGATCGCCCCCCGGCTGGCAGCGCCCAGTACAGGTCATAAACCTTGCCCTTGATGGGACCTGAGACAAACTAAATAATTAAATTTCACCTAAAATATTTAGTTTTCAAAAATCGTTTTTCATCATTTGGTATGGATTTTATCATGCTGTTGTAAGTTATGATGTTTGTTTTTTTAACAAGTTTGGTTTTAGTTAGTTATGTGATGTTATTAGACGAACACAATACAAAAAATAGGCTCTTTCTCCAACTCCCCCAGAGTTTAAAAAGTTGAGTTTTACCCTTTTTCCTTAGCTTACCCTAGACCTAGCTTAGCATAGATCATTGAATCTAATCAGACCAGAAACATCTCGTTTAAATATGACCGAAGAGTTCCAATATTTTTTCTGTTTAAAACTTGACTATGTACCAAGCCTGATGGAAAATGAGAAGTTGCACTTTTCTAGTCTAATATGATTAGGAACTATACTCTTGTAATACCCCGCAGCTCCTTATAACAGCCAGGTCCTGCTGCTTGCACAGGGAGCGTGTCTTGTAAATTCGGCCTGCTGTGGCCACGGTACGGCAGCAAACTTCCTGATTATTACCCAGGAATGGGACTGATTGATTTTCCGTCAGGCCTAGTCAAAGTTCAACATCATCATGCTTGCATCACCATACTGTTGTGTGCACACGAGTGGCGAAAAATGTGGAATAAAGTAGTTATCTCTGTGCAAAAAATTCTCCCAGCTTCGTATTATTGCAGTTGAGCCACTGATGTCCCTTGGACTACTTTGTTGATAATCTTGGTACTTTCCCAGACATTGAACGTGGAAGTTCCCTTGCTTATGTGAGGGTCATAGAGCCCTCAGATTGTATAAAAAATATCTTAATTTATGTTTGAAGATGAAAGGAACTTCTGACTTTTTTTTGCTAGCTATTTATGCACATCATTGTATACTCATTATTGCGGTGCGGGATAGATTGAGCTTCATACTGAATACTTAAGACTTTTCTTATCTGTTTCAGAATGAATTCATGAGGCATATATATAGGGCTTTATCAACTGTTTACATATATGTGTATATATATATAGGTCTATAATACATTAGATATCGTCTCCCTAAACTTATCTATTTATTGTATTGTTTTCTTTTGTATTTATACACTATATTATCACTAATTTCTTTTTGCACTTTTCCTATGTTGCTGTAACAGAAAAAAAATCCCCATTGTTGGACGAATAAAGGTATATCTAATCTAATATCTAAACTGAGAAAACCGTAAAGCATTGAAAATCGTGTTAATAAAAAAGCTACTGTTTACGACTAGCACTGTTAGTGTAGTAAAACAATGGGATTTCAGAAAAGGCGAGGAGCCAATTAAACGCTTCATTCATAAAAACAGTACACACACACACACACACACTCCCCCCTGAGCGCCAGTCTTCTTCAGCACAGCGCCCCCTGTGGTAGGTTTATAGTTTATCCTGGGTCCAGTCACATGTATAATGGCGTCTGCTGGTATGTGAGGGACTCTACTGGTGGGACTCCTATTGGAAAAATGCATAAACCACACACAAAAAAATTTTTTTTACTGTAAGTAAATTGAGGACTACTCTTAGAGTAGGTTTAATTGATGCGTAACAAAGTTTCTCAAAGTCAGCAGGCCTTATTTATCAGTCTTACATAGAAATGTTAATTTTTTTGCCATATTTGTATTATTCGGTTGTTGAACTATGGGACTTATTGAATATTTGTGTTTGGATCATTTCAATTTGTTCAATTCCTGCTTTATTTCAGTGACTGCTGTAAGAACCTGTTACTGTGATTAAATAACCCACAAACACACACTGATCTGCGCCTTAATAATATATAATTTTCCCAAGCGTCAATGTATATTAAGGCTGTGTGTCTCTGAGGCTAACAGTGGTTTTATTGTTCTTGACTAGTTAGTTCTTTAAACTTGTATTCTAACATTAACCAAAGTTACCAAATTAACCAGATTTTAGCCTGACCCTAACCTACATAGGAAACAGCGATTTTGCACTACAGTAACCATTCACAATATTACTGTATTATTGTCTACAAGAGGAAGAAATGAAGCAAGTCAACCACAAACACCCGAGACAAAACAGTAACACGAGCTATTTTTAATCGCAATGTACCGCATTTAATTTACACAATTACAAGGATTTTCTTACAGCCATAAAGTAATGTTCTGGTAACAACACAAGGTGTTTTTCTCCTAATTAAGGACTAATGATGAAGCTATGATGATTCTGGAGCAGCGTGTTTCTTCTGGTGCGTCTCAAAAAGCCATTTAAAGGCGAATCTCTCGCCGCAGATGGAGCAGCAGAAGGGTTTCTCTCCCGTATGACGTCTTTCGTGGAGATTCTTGGCACTTGCTCGGGTAAAAGTCTTGCCGCAGTGCGAGCATTTAAAAGGTTTTTCTCCTGTATGAGTCCTGCGGTGTATTTTTAAGTCACTCATCTTATAAAAGCTCTTGCCGCAGTCACTGCAGGAGTACGGTCTTTCTCCGGTGTGTGTTCTCTGGTGAAGCCTGTGTGAAGCCGAACTGGCGAAGCTCTTCCCGCAGTCGGAGCACAGGTACGGTCTCTCTCCGGTGTGAATCCGCTCGTGGGTTTTCCGGTGCGTGGGATGATTGAAACGCTTCTCACAGTGCGAGCACTGATACGGTTTGTCGGAGTGCGTTTTTTGGTGGGCCTTCAGAGACGTCGAGTTTTTATAGGTCTTTCCACATTCTCCGCACTGGCACGGCCTCTCGCCGCTGTGCTTCTGAACAGGTTTTCCCGTCCTCTGATCGCTGTGCTCGGCCACTTGTTTCCGCGGCCTCTCGCCGCCGTGCCTGAGCACGTGTTTCTTTAGGTCTGATCTGACGTTGTATCTCTTCTCGCAGTGAGGGCACTGATGCGGTCTCTCGTTGGTGTGCATGAGTAAATGGTTCTTCAGATGCGTTTTCTGGCTGAAGCTCTTCTCGCACTGAGGGCACTGGAACGGCTTTTCGCCGGTGTGCGTCCTCTTGTGAACAGCAAGATTGTGGAAGTTGCGGAAAAGCTTGTTACACACGTCACACGGGACAGACTTCTTCTCGTGGGTCTTCATGTGAGCTCTCATACTGTAAGGAAAGGTGAAAAACACCTTCCCGCACTCTTCGCAGCGAAACTCCTTCTTCTTTTCATGCTTTTTTGAATGACGTTTCCTCTCTTTTAATGTCGGAAAGCTGATGTTGCATTTGTGGCAGGTGTACATCTTCTGTTCTTCGTTTCTTCTCACTAAATGAGCCCGTTTGCTGAACGTCCATCGCTCCTTGGATGTGGAGGCAATTTCTCCATCAGAAGATGTAGCAGTGATTTCATCTGAAAGGAACAAAATCGGCATAAATATCTAACTTCTTTAACTTCTAGGGCTGGACGATCAGTCAAAATAAACCTAAACTTGTGATACGTCTTAATGCTGTTGCTGATGTGCGAAATGTTGCATATGTAATTATTAATTACATAAACACTGTGTACATTTTGAAATACCTGATGCATGCTTTAAAAACGAGACAAGTTTTTAATTTTTCATCTTGCCAACTCTTTTCGTCACGGACCCATATAATAAATAATAACAAATGCATAATTACCAAACTAACATTAAATGAGTTACAAACCTGTTTAATGTTTAATGGGACCTTGTCAAATTGTTATATTATTTAACATCCTATAATTAAATGGATTTCAAAAGTACTGAAATGGTCGCACCACATGGTATTTAATAAAGGAGATTATCTGAAAGTTTTTTTGAATGTTATGATGGAAATATAAATACGAATGCAATTGTATGAAAGATTACAAAACACTTTGAAAATCATGCCAAATAGTATGAATAGAAAACGAATCTGAATAAATCCAAGGTATTTTGATGTCTCCAAAGCGACAGTTATGGCTGGGTTATAATCACAGACGAATCACCTTCAATTACGGACGTGATATTGCCCAGCTTGCTAGTGACCTACAGCTCTGTGTGGTAAAGAGCGCTCCACCTGAAAGCAGCTGATCTGACTTACTGCTAATCATGGAACCAGCTTTAGTGACAAGACACACCTGACAATCAAATACGATTAATTCTGTATATCTGGCCATAAAAGGAAAAAAACATACCTGAAGGAACAAAGTCATCAACATCATTCTGATCTTCGTCATTCTTATTCTGATCACCATCATCACCATTCGGGTCATCCCTATTCTGATCATCATCATCATCATTCCCATTATCATCATCTTCCTCCTCGTTGCTGTGTTCTTCCTCTCTGCTCTGGATCAGGTTCCTGCAGTCCACCAGTTTGACGGAGCACATCTTCAGCGTCTGCTGTTCTCCAGCGTTACAGTCGGAGGTTTGATCGGTGGATTCATGATCCTGAGTGTCAGTATAACAGAGTAAAATGAGGCTGAGCTCTGAGTCCTGTGTGTCTCTGGATCCCTGATCGATGACGTTCCAGACTGGATCCTGAGCTTCTGTCCCATCATCAATTTCAACATCTTCATCACCATTAATCCAATCTTCATCCTGCTCCTCCTCGTCGCTGTGTTGTCGTTCTTCCTCTCTGCTCTGGATCAGGTTCCTGCAGTCCACCAGTTTGACGGAGCACATCTTCAGCGTCTGCTGATCTCCAGCGTTACTGTCGGGGGATTGGTCGGTGGATTCATGATTGTGAGCTTTTGTCCTATGACTTGCACGCACTGATACCTTCTCCAGATCCTAACAAACACATCACAAATAAATATGATTTTAAAAAACCTGTTGATATTAACCTCATTACTCAGCAGTTACCTCTAGTCAGTTGTGGCTGGTTGAAGACGATTTAGTTAAGTGCCACATTAATAAGTTTAGAATACGTCATGGTATGATTCAAAGTTCCAAAATAGTATCTTATGCAATCTGTAGTGCTTATATTGATGACCAGTTGCCATATTTTGCTACCGACTTAATTTGAGAGACACTAACAAAACTTGGTTGGATTGACCTGAAGCATGAAATGTAGTGTGATCTGCTCGAACCTCTCTGTTGAGTTTGTCTCCTCTTTCTCTCAGCTTCTCCTCCAGTGACGCCACCTCTTTCTTCAGCTGACAGATTTCTGTGATCAAATCCTCAATATCCAGCATGGACAGATCAGTTCCTACTGATTTACAGCAGACCACATCCACCTGAGCTTCCATGATCAACATCTGAGGACAAACGGTTTATAATAAACAGACACTGATGTAGAATGTTCATTTATTGTTTTTTAATAAGCAGACGTTTTAGGAGTGCTTGTTTCATTTCAACATTAAACCAGCACAGAGCAGGAATATTGCCAAATATTATATGAATACCAGCTAAATTCTCGCCAAACTGTGAGAACCTTAAAGCGTCTATCATCGAAAATCACCCATGTGTTATTACACATAACGATCACTACATATATCGTGGCTATTGTAGTAAAACAATAGGATATGTGTTGTGTTTACTGTAAAGATCCACGATCATTGTTCATAACGAGAGGACGAGAGAAGGCTTAACTCGAGCTCAATGAAACACAGACACAAAAAATAACAACAACGTGCACATATACAGCTAAAACACATGAATAGGGAAAAACAGACTAAACATCTACCTCCTGTGCGCCAGGCTTTCTTTCTTCTGTGGTTTAATCGGGAGGACTAAAGAAAGTCGTAGCGCCTCCTTCAGACAGAAACCGACATTGTTCGAAAGCTTTGTCTTATTAAAAATACCAAAGTATTTCTGTGGTGTTGCTGACGGATATTCTTACATATCCTGGAGAAAGTATTCAATAAAGACATTTGATATTTCGTCAGCCGCTAAATGATGACAGTTAAGTTTTGAATTACGCGCGTTTGCGGAAAGCGCGCGAATATCAGAGGAGCGCAGTAAAGCTGTGTGTGATTGAAAAAATATGATTATTATTTAATGTAAATGATTTTTAATGTATATGCATCTCACACATAACCCTGGGTTACTATTAATAGCTATAAAGTTCTACAGTTTATATGTGTATTTGAAAATCCTGTCCTCATTTCCAACTGTGCATAAAAATAAGACTGCAATGATTTCTTCAGCAACACATAGCAGCCTATAGTAATCTCTAAAGGACAATCACAGACAATTAGAAATCAAACTTGTATTTTTATTTGCGTTACACTAATTTACACTGACATTGTATTTTATTTTTTGCAATCATTAAATAAGAATGGTCCCAAAACACTGCAAGGTGCTTTTT
Organism: Puntigrus tetrazona; assembly: GCF_018831695.1. Classification (NCBI taxonomy): domain Eukaryota; kingdom Metazoa; phylum Chordata; class Actinopteri; order Cypriniformes; family Cyprinidae; genus Puntigrus; species Puntigrus tetrazona. Next base: position 28,949,564 of record NC_056699.1, on the reverse strand, counting down.
TTTATTGACTCTCTGGTGTGACTGCGCTCATGTTTTTTCAGATTAGTCGAATGACGGAAACATTTCTCACAGTGTGAACACTGATATCATTTGTCAGAGAGTATTCTTTGGTGTGAGTTCAGAGAAGCTGAGTTAGTAAAAGTTATCCCACATCCACAGCACTGGTACGGTCTCTCGTTGCTGTGCATTAATAGATGGTTCTTCAGACTGATTCCATGTCTGAAGCTCTTCTTGCATTGAGAGCACTGATAAGGCGTCTCATTGGTGTGCGTGAGTAGATGTCTCTTCTGATAAGATCCCTGCCTGAAGCTCTTCTCGCACTGAGGGCACTGATGCAGTCTCTCATCACTGTGTGTGAGATGATGTCTCTTCAGATGACATCCAATGGTGAGGCTCTTCTCGCACTGAGGCCTTTTCACCTGTGTGGACCCTCTGGTGAACAGAGTTTCTGAAAAACTTGTGAAAGTCGTTGCACTGGAGGGGCTTTTCTTCAAATGAGCTCTCATACTATAAAGAGTGGTGAAGAAATCCTTCCCACACCATTCGCAGCGAAACGTGCAGCACTCATATACAGTATATCCAATAAAATCACAGCCTTTTGAAGTTTAAAAGTAAGCTTAAAAGCTTGACAAACACAATCAGTAAAAGTAGCGTTGAGTCCATGTTATCAGCTAAAGATGAAATGAAGATCTGCTCGAACCTCTCTGTTGAGTTTGTCTCCTCTTTCTCTCAGCTTCTCCTCCAGTGACGCCACCTCTTTCTTCAGCTGACAGATTTCTGTGATCAAATCCTCAATATCCAGCATGGACAGATCAGTTCCTACTGATTTACAGCAGACCACATCCACCTGAGCTTCCATGATCAACATCTGAGGACAAACACAGCATGAAACACATTTATATGGTTTAAACTCACTATCATGAACAAGAGCAAACAACTTATAAAAAAAAAGTATAGAATATTTCTGAATAGGTACACATTGAATAATGTTTGGTTTTATTACCCAGAGCTGTTTAAATTATTAAAGACATTCAACCAGGCATTCAACCTGAATTTTTAAAGCTCTTACTATATTTTCTAATGATATAACAACAGGAAGCACACAGCTAAAACATGAACAATGATAAAAGCATTAGACACCGTCGGGTCCAGTCTGTCTTTCTTCAGTGGTTTTCCCGTGAACTAATGAGCTCTTATGACTCCTGTGTGTGTGTGTGTGTGTGTGTGTGTGTGTGTTTCATGTGATCACCATTAGATGGCAATATTGACAGCCATACAAACCAACAGACCAAACTAAATATGGAATGACACACAGCTGTGTGGAATTAAAAAGATTGAAGCACATAAACAAAAGCATGTAAACACCGGAGAACATCAGCAGCAAGATCTGTTCGGTTGGAGAATTTATTTGGAGTGAGTATCTCGATAATTCACCGCTGATGGACGCGTGAGAAATGAGCTGCAGTCGGCCAATTGTCTCGTAACATTTCCGCTGGGTCAGAGTAATAACATTAGTGTCTGGTCCCTTCCTGCCCAAAGGTCACGTCAACTTCATCTTTATCTCCGTCTCTGTTCTTCTCCTCTCATATCTCCGTCTCTCGGATATATAACATTGGCAGCACTTTCTGCTGATATGTGCATTCATTTGTTCACGGCACATCGTGAAAATATTAAAGGCCTTGTCTTGCATTGATTATGTGCTTTTTCCCCCTCTCTCAAAGACACACACCGACGCATGCAATCTGCCGAACCGCTGGAAAGGAAACATCTGCTCATCTGAAATCTCACCCCCTCACTTCAGAGAGAGACATGAAGACAAATAGATGACTGAACACTTAACTTTTACTCTCTCTGAGCCTTTTAGCTTTAATGTGGCAAAGCTTTTTGTAACGAAAATATTCACTGCATTAGTCTGTTAAGAAACGCTTGTTCTGCTCACACACACACACACACACACACACACACGTTTAACTCTAAATAAGGTCACTCTTAACAGTTTGAGTGATATATAAATCTAATACTGACCCAAATCCTGCTTCCGAAGGATGTTTATACCACCAATAACTCTCCTGCTCACAGAGACCGCATTGATTTAATAATAATTATAAAAAATATATATTATTCCTGTGATGCACAGCATCATTACTCCAGTCTTCAGTGTCACATGATCTTCAGAAATCATAATAATATATGATGAAAATCTTTGATGAAATTTGAAACAGAACTTTCTTTTGTAGCATTCTACTTTTCTGTACTGTTATTTTTGATCAATTTCAGGTGTCTTTTCTTAATAGAAACATTAATCTAATTCAGAAAACAAATCTTACCGACCCTAAAATTTAGATCCGTGTCAGCCGTGTTCACAATGGATGGCATGAGAGGAAGGGGAACTGTTAGTCGCTCGTTTCTCAATGTGCCTGAGCAGGAAGTGACTTGGGAGAGTTTCCTATAGGAACAGGTGGAGTGGCTTGGGTTTCCACTGATAATCACATTATAAACATTAAAAAAAGTATTTACCTTAATAACTGTCCCATCTGTTTAACATGGAAACTCAAAAGCCAGAAACGTTACAGTGAGGTTGTGACGCTCATGAATATTTAATGAGGCAGATTCTGTTTATAGTTGTTGCATGTTGCTAAGCAACCCTTTGTGACACTCCAGCTAAGCTGCAGATGCTGCAGTTCTCTAAAAGAATGTTGGCGCCGTGTCACATGATTGATCAACTGTGCGTTACCATGGTTACTGTTTCCGCTCAGACGAACAAAAAAGAGAGGAAGTGAAGGTGGCACTTTGATGCATCGGAGAGTCATTTGTATGCTTTTAAAGAACCCACGCACATAAGGTTACAGGAACAGACCGTTACACAGACAGACAGCATGCGCAGCCGTGGAAAGCTCATACACACATACCCTGCCTGGAACAAACTGTGTTTCCAAAGCACAAATCTTCATATGCTGTTATGTATGTATTTCTGTGTGATTACGTCGTCAATCACCGTTCCTCCAGAAGAGCTGATGAATGTTTCACTTGTTTCATTTACCAAAAAAAAAAAGTTGCATTTGTTTTTCTCTGAACATTCTGAAAAGAAACAACTTTTGAGCAGAAACAGCAAACAGTAACATTAAAAGAATGTTAGATTAACGGCTAGCTAAAAGGTTTCGGGGGGAAAAACATTCCATAAAGGATGCATAAGCACATTTTTACAAACCAAATCACTTTGGATATTCTATTAACTTTACGGGAGAAGCATTTCTGAGCAGCTTCTCTGGGAAAGAGATGGTGAACACACTCTTGTGAGAGAAAGAGAAGCGAAACTTCTTTAAGTTTCAGGTCCACGAGCACATTTACTTCACCTACTATAGAAGAGCCTGAGTCAAAGGACATTTACTTCAGCCACTGCCTGTAATTAGGTGGGATGTTCTTCTTCTGTGCTTTCTGCCTAAAAAGGCTTTGTAGTGGAATAAAGAATGTTTTGTTAAGTTTTTTAGATTTTGACTCAATACGAATGAATATTTTTATAAAAGTGGAGCTCAGAAGGACAGAGGACATGCTCTGTTTGTGCTGTTCATCGGTTCTGTCTGTCAGATCATGTGACGTTTCATCAGAAAGCACAACAGAAGTCAGACACTTGTTGTCTTGATGTCACGAACAGCTCATCAGATGACCCACGATTCTCTGCCTGATAATATATGCATGCTCTTAATGAAACTGAAATCACGTCTTTCTTCCAGATTCTTCCCATGACTGAGTGCACTGTCTAACCAAGCTAGCAAAATACGGTTTAAGTTTGATTTTTAAGTACGTTTTTAAAAAAAAAAAAAAGTTACTTCTGAATGTTCTTTGAACGAATAGAAACGTAGAAAATGTAACGTCCAACTAATGCATGTCAGAAAAACATAAAGCATAATCTTCTTGTTAGGGGTCAAAGGTCAAGAGGAGCTAGAAGAGATCAGATCAGAGATAACATGAATGCTCATATTCTCACTCTGGCCTGCAAGTATCGGAAGTAACAAACATCCTCAGGATGTCTCATCAGTACGAATGCGTGCTCTTATCTGAGTCAGACCACAGCTAGACCCATGTTTCTAGGCTAAACGACTGGAATTTGATATAATCACAAACCAGAGCATAAAAGCATAAGCAGGCAGGAGTCTCGCATCGGTTACGATGTTTCCTGACACACAGCTGAAGTGGACACTTTTGGTCTTTGGTGAGTAGATGCTTCACGGTCTTCATGTGTGTGAAGTGAATATCTTCAAGTTAAAGATAATGTCATACACAAGACGCCGTTTATTCTCTTCGATCTTGTTTCCACATTCTGTGGTTGTTTTTCGTAATGTTGCTCTACGAGTTTCAGGCTCAAGCGTCATCATTTTTTTTTTCGACTGCACTACCTTTGGCGGGAAATGATCCCACACCGTTTGCTGTGGTGAGGACTTTATTGAGTGCACTTCTTCAGTCCCACAATGCACTGCAGTGGACGACTGATGCACGTTGCTTGTCAAAATGAATTTTCACAAATATCAGGTCTTCTGTTCCACGGGCCTTTCTAAATATAATGCATCGGTGCTGCCTACAAGTCATTTTCCCATTTAGGGAATACCCATAATGCACTGCAAAGTTCATGCTAAAATAACTTGAGTGACTTCAATAATGATGATGTTAAAAGAAATATGAATTATTTTGATCTCCAGAAAAGCACCAATGGAAATAGTTTAGTACAATACATTTTTTATCTATTAATAATAATAATAATAATAGATATTTACTTTAATCAGGGTGCTTCTTCCTCATATGCATATTCAAAATTTCCCCCTATTTAAGGCACCAGTAATTCATGCAATTCATCTTCTTAGAAGTCAGGATGTAGGGTCTCTAAAGCAACATTCTGTCTTCACACATACATGCATTTATATTTCTTGTTGTCTTTCAGTGCATCAGAATAACTCTTTCACAACAATCAAGCAGTCAGAGAGTCTGAAGATAATTATACAGATCTTGTTTTGTCTTTTTCCTCATCAGCTCTGTTCCTGGAGTTTAGTGACTCTCATAAATGTGACATTGGACACGAAAGAAGAAACAACAGCTGTATTGGTAAAGATCACTGTATTTGGTTCAGCACAGTGTATCTGTCACACTCTTAAAGGTGAATTGAGGGCATTGTTGTGTAACCTTGTAAAGGTGCTTCTGATGTTTCTCTTACAGATACAGATGAGTGTGTGATGATTCCAGATGTGTGTGGAGCACACGCTCAGTGTTTTAATACACATGGAAGTTACTACTGCACCTGCAATGAAGGCTTTCAGTCAAAAACAGCCAACTTCACAGCAATAACGGGAGAGTGCGAGGGTACGAGAGAGGATTATGGGACATACGACTGATTTAAACACTGTAACTAATATCCACCGCTTCCCCCAACAGATATCAATGAGTGTTTCATGAACACACATGGATGCTCAGATGATAAGGTGTGTATGAACACTTTAGGCTCCTACGAATGCAGGTGTAGAAATGGATACCAGCTCACAAGAACGGACGCAGGATGTGAAGGCGAGTGTCCTCAAAGCATACCATTAAAATCGGTTTCAGAAATGACTTTATTTCAATGCTAGCCTTGTTTTTACTGAAATGGCACATGTATGGTGCCAGCTAGTTGAAGCAGTGCATGAATCCATATCTAAATACCCCCAGCACTGATCAATTCTAGATAACGGATAAAAACATTAAGACATTTTTGTTGCGTCCCCCCCCCAAAGCCCTGGATGATTTCTACCCTGATTATAGCCATCCAAGATCTAAATGATGCGTTTAGCATTTTTAAGCATGCATAATAAGTTGACAGAATGGGATCTTGCCGGCAGCTCAGTACTGTTAATGATGGACTTTGTTTGGGATGAAACAGCAGCTCGCTGTACTCAATTCTACACTTCTCCGCATGATTATAACAGGACTTTGCATGCAGTTAGCGTTAACCGTTACCGCTAATGTCTTCACATTGCATTAAAACTTGTCTGATATTAAGGTGGATATCTCTCTCAGATATCGACGAGTGTTCAGATCCAGATGTTTGTGGCGCAAACGCGGACTGCGACAATCATCCCGGCAGCTACAGCTGCAGATGTCACCAGGGTTACAGTAACTATGGCAACGACCAGTCAGAATGCAGTGGTGAGTATTCAGTGCTTGTTCTGCTGAAGCTGCTAATGCATGCTTAAAATGAAATATTTCTTAATACAGGCATTATATTCTGTTTTCGTGCACAGAGACGCGTTTCTGTCTGACTGATGAATAAACGTCTCATTGGCCCATGATGTCATCAGCTTTCTGGAGAACGGATCAGCTGTTATTTTGATTATTTCATGTTTGAATGACCACTTCCTCTTTTTTCTTCACCAATATAATTCAGAAAGCGACCTTTTTGTGTGGTTCTTTTTTTGGTGCGTAGCTCTCTGTCATTTCATTTCGAATGTGCTTTACTTACACGACAAATCTGACGAATCTCTGTTTCTATAGGCTTGTTGTAAGACTTGAAATGCTAAAACCAGTGGTGAAGATGTAGGCTAGCAGATGATGAACGCTCTTCATACATCAAATAAATATCAACAAAACATCAGCTGATGCTTCCGGCTTTACATGCCATTCCATGTGTGTTTAGTCTGCTTCTCTTCTCCACACACACACACACACACACACACACACACACACACACACAGAGAGAGAGAGAGAGAGGCCAGCCAAGTGATTGATTTAATAATTATTTAAAATAAGTTAAAATTCTGTGTCTTTCTTTCTGACCTTTCCCATGACCCAGTGCTTTGTGTGTGTGTAGGGAATACAACATCATTTCCCAACAGTCCGTCACAACAGTAGAGTGTGTGTGTGTGTGTGTGTGTGTGTGTGTGTGTGTGTGTGTGTGTGTGTGTGTGTGTGTGTGTGTGAGAGCACTGTAATTTGAGTCCACAGTAGCCCATTTATAGAGACCGTGTGTGAATATTCCGCTATAATGGTGCTCATATTCTCAGTTTGACCTGAAAGTCAGATCCGAACTGGCAGCTTGTTCATATATTATATAAACAGAACAGTAACATATATTTCCTAATGTTTGTGTTGGCACAATTGCTCTTGTGCAACCCGGGATGTGACGTCACCGGCGTCAGCGGTCCCCATTGTGAGTGAAACGAGTCCAAAACCCCCCTTTTCTCTGATATGAGTCCGTCAGAGCCCTGGGAGAACGACAGACCAAAACAAGACTGGAAATGCGGTGAAAGTAAAAAGAATGGAATTAAATTAAAATAATAATGCCACGTTTCAAGTTAGTTAATCCTGTGCGTTTTTACATTTAACAGGAAAAAATAACGGATTTGAAAAGTCGTTGACTTGAAATTTTGAAAATGGAGGGAAACGTTCCAAAGAAAGAGCGGGAGTTTGATATATATATATATATTTATATATATATATATATATATATATATATATATATATATATATATATATATGAGATATATATGAGATCAACATGAGCTGCTCTCTCAGAGAAACAACTCTCTCTCTCTCTCTCTCTCTCTCTCTCTCTCTCTCTCTCTCTCTCTCTCTCTCTCTCTCTCTCTCTCTCTCTCTCTCTCTCTCTCTCAGGGATGTCTCTCCAGGGGGTGTGTCGGTCATGAATAGCTGATTCTCGCTCAGTAGCAGCACACATCTAAAGGGTGAAGACTGAATAACGGACGAGAACAGTGGAAAAGAAGGAGAGAAAATAGTGGAACGTCTCCGACCGCGTGGATTAAGACAAACAGAGCAGAACCAAGAGTGAAAGACGAGAAGGTCCCAGGGAGGAATCATCTGGGACACTGTCTGGAAACTTTAGAAAAAGAGACAGTGATCTATTTTAAAGAGCTTTTTATCAGACAGAGGAGAGCCGAGGAGGAGACCGCATTCAAAGTCCTGAAGGATATAAAGTGAAAGTCGGGCACGGGTTTACTGGAATACAGATTCATATCATAAACAACTGGCAGCAGTTACGGTGTTTCCAAACATGGAGCTGAAGCGGGCACTTCTTCTTTTGGGTGAGTACGTTATGTGTTTGAAGTTGAAGCTGGACTGGTCATTTGAGCAGATGTGTGTCAGACTTGAGGATATAAGGGTGTGTGTTTTAAACAAGGACTCTATTCTTTGAGCGTTTCTCCATGAAACCAGACAGACGTCGCACATGTTCTTCACATCACTGAATCATAACGAAGAGTCTCTTTCTTAGACAAAACACAGAGACCAGAAAGATAACTACATCAAAACAGTCTATGTTTTTTTTTGTCAATAGAGCTATATAGTGAACTTATTTTATGTTGTATATTAAATATGTCATGCCTGTTTGTTAATGTTGGATCCAAGTAAATGCAGTCTTTAAAGTAAAGGTTATTGACATCTGTGGTTCCATAAAGAACCTTTAAACATGAAACCTTTCCATTTCACAAAATGTTGTAATTCATGGATTTATGTCATTTACATTCGAAACACAGGCTGGATGAATGGAATCTATTACATACATCCAATTTCTCTAGTTACACACAAAACTAATAATTTTGAGAAAACAGTTACATTTGAGATATTTCTTTGCCTATAATTCAATGAATTGACTCTTAAAATTCATAATTTTAAGCTTCCAATGCTAAAGATGTGTTTCCCAAAGAACTTTTCAGTGAACAGTTTTTCAAGGAACTAGTTTTGAAGAACATTTTAATGATGTAAAATGAAAGAACCTTTTTTTTTTTTGTCAAAAAAAGACAGCTAACTGGAATTTCAGAAGAGCTTCTCTGTAATTCTCTTATATCTCTGTACATGAGAAAGTGGTGCAGCGCAACTAAAGTTTTCTCAACTTCCATGACGGAGCTTCAGTTTCACAAGCGTTTGCGTTTTACCCTCAGCATCAGACTGAAATCCCTTCTGACGCAGCGTAAAATCCATTGTGTAGGTGCCCTCACTTTCGTTTTGCACCATGTCTGTGGGTCACGGTTTGCGTAAATGATATGTGACCAAATGTCCCCACAAGGACAGTAAAAGCTGAAATTAATTTCCCAAAATGAAACGTCTTAATAAGAATGCTCCAAGTCTTGTTGTAGGGTTGAGATGAGTGGTAAATATGCTAATCAAAACTTGGTTAACCACGTAAAACTGCTTGACACATGATGTTGAAATACTTCCTCAAATGCCACTTTGCTTGTTGAGTTTTGCAGACGTGTGAATGTAACGCATCTGACAACCCAAGGCCCATTTGTTTTATTAGTTTGAAAATCCACAGGCTTACACAAAGCAAATCAAATGTATGCAGCATAATGAAATGAAACCCAAACATATATTACAATACCGCTCACAATTTACACTCACAGTTTACAACTGAGATTTGTCACTGTTATGTAAGACTGAAAAAAAACATTGCAGATTTAAGCAAAAATGAGTTGCATGGTTTAAATAAGAGTGCTTCAGCTCTGTGGCAAGCTACAAGTCAGTAGGTGAGAAACAGAAGGTCTGAAAATGGTGTGAAGCGCTCTCTCGTTTTGTAGATGAACAGATTATTCTGAGAGTTGTTTGCTCATGTGTTCGTTTGGTTTATAGAATCGCCCGAGACATCAGCCTCAGGGCGTTCTGCAGCTTGTTTGGGACATTTTTTATTGCACCTGTGGTTTCCTGAACACGTACACAAAGTGGGGTCATTCGTGTGTGTGGGTAGATGAATGATTTGGGTGAAAGTGTGTTTTTGTTCGTGTGGAGACTGCATGGATGAAGAGCCGTAACGAGGCATGCACGTTATATGTTAAGCATCTAAAAACCCACTTTTTGTAATTTTTCAATACTTTTTGTCTTTATAGATGTTTGTTACAATATTTTTGCAATACTTACCTCGTATTGTCCACATTCTGAAATATTGTCTATTTCTGTCCAGCAAACGCAAACAGTCCACACATGCACTCCTGAGATGTTTCAAAAGTTAACCACACCACCGCGAAGATCGCATCTTATTTGCTTATATCCTGCAACCTTTCAGACTACAGTGCCTTGGAGTAGACATGATGAAGTTGCCTCTCTGTTTGCAGAGCTGAAGTATTTTAAGCTTCCAAAGAGTTGTTCTAGTAGGCTGCATCCAAAAACAAACACAGTGTGACAAGAATAGTCCAATTCACAAGGAAAGGCTCTTAAAGGAAGTGTGTTGTTGTTTTTAGTGAATCACAGATACGGCCCACATCCGATTCTTACGAGTCGGTTCTTGCTATTGAGCTGAAAACAATGAATTAACAATTCATTTTAATTAGTCAAAAACAGTAGTCCAGTGCAAATTATTGTTATTGGTTCAATGTGAAGGTAAATCAGTAGCAAAGCCCGAGATCTTGCTAATTTGAAAGTGGGAGCTTGTCAAGTTAATGTTAGTATTGGTAAGTTGAAATTTACAGCTCGATCTGATAAACAAAATAACAGGCGCAAATGTGTACGACACATTTACATTTGTATTTTACTTCAGTTTCTCTGTACAACTTTCTTGCTCTGCAGAAAGAAACCGTATGTATCAGTTATTGGTTTTCGTTTCAATCTCCTTAGCTTTTACAGGATTTTAAGGCGCTGCATCATTTACAAAAAATCATGAGGGGGATCTTTTACTGAATGGACACTATCAAAGCGGTTACTGAATCAATAACATTAACTAGATCTGCCATTGTAATGAGGACACTTAAAATTCAAACGTTTTTATTTCAAACACTAAGAAGTCTAATAAACTTATCTTATAGCAGCACACGATATAGGCTATATAATGAAGTATTTTAATATCTAATATTTAATATTAACAAATAAAACTGCATGCATGCAGTTGTGCACAAGTTGTGTCATAAGTTTACACACCCCTTGCAGAATGTGTAAAATGTTAATCGTTTCAAAAAAAATAAGAGCGTTCGTGATAATTGTATGTTACCTTTTATAAATAGTACTGAATTTTATTTAGTACTTTTAATGCATTGTGTGGAATGCATCGAGTCCTTCCTCGTCATCAGTACGTTTCCACCTTTTGTAATTTGGTGGAAACGTCCCTAAAAACGATGGATTTCAAAACCATACCGTCAATGTTGGAAAGGGATCAAATATGCAGAATATGCTGGAAAAACAAAAAATGTGCAGGAACTGGAGGATTTTTCCGAAGTTGAACTTCTCAGGACCAATAAGGCACTCATTAACCGCCATCACAAAATATTAAAAAAATATGAATCATCCAGGAAATTGCACATACTTTTAAGAATAAAGGTTATGTAAACTTTTGAATGGGGTAAATTTTATAAATTCACTTCTCATTTTGTCTTGTGAAGTATGTGTAAACATCTGTTATGTGAAATGGCTTATTCAGGACTGTACTAAATAAAAAAATAGCACACACTTTTCACAATCCCTCTTTCAGTTGTTAACATTTAAATGGGTTTGTAAACTTATGAACACTTAGTAGTAGGTTGTGCTTACTCGAAGCATTTAATTCTGTCTGATGTGACTGGCACTTCATTAAAGGGTTTAATATGGCTTGACATTAGAGCTTTTGGCATGGGTGAAAGAATGAACAGATTTATGGATTTCTGAAGATAATTATACAGATCTTGTTTTGTCTTTTTCCTCATCAGCTCTGTTCCTGGAGTTTAGTGACTCTCATAAATGTGACATTGGACACGATAGAAGAAACAACAGCTGTATTGGTAAAGATCACTGTATTTGGTTCAGCACAGTGTATCTGTCACACTCTTAAAGGTGAATTGAGGGCATTGTTGTGTAACCTTGTAAAGGTGCTTCTGATGTTTCTCTTACAGATACAGATGAGTGTGTGATGATTCCAGATGTGTGTGGAGCACACGCTCAGTGTTTTAATACACATGGAAGTTACTACTGCACCTGCAATGAAGGCTTTCAGTCAAAAACAGCCAACTTCACAGCAATAACGGGAGAGTGCGAGGGTACGAGAGAGGATTATGGGACATACGACTGATTTAAACACTGTAACTAATATCCACCGCTTCCCCCAACAGATATCAATGAGTGTTTCATGAACACACATGGATGCTCAGATGATAAGGTGTGTATGAACACTGTAGGCTCCTACGAATGCAGGTGTAGAAATGGATACCGGCTCACAAGAACGGACGCAGGATGTGAAGGTGAGTGTCCTCAAAGCACATCATTTATTTCAACATTATTTTTTTTAATGCTTGCCTTTCAGGACTATGTTCGCCCGTTTCTGCCACTGAAAAAAAATAGCTTTTATCTCACAATGCTTGATTGAAACTCGCAGTGAAGAGTATTATATTTATGTTTGCCGCCCACTATCTCCAATTATACAGCAGCATGCTGCTTCCACACCTCATTGTAATACGACTTTGCATGCAGTTATCGTTAATTCATCAAAGAGCAAAGGAAAGCATTACATTTGCCTTTGCAAAACATGTAAAAACGTCTGATAGAAAGGGTGGCTCATTTGTCAGACGGGAAGTAGATCAAGTTGAGTTTCATTGTGACATATCGCGTCTCCTGCAGTGATGTTTGACAAATGTTTCAGATTATCTAAGCTTTCCCATACAGAAAAGAAACTTCACAAACAGTACCCTACTCATTTTTCCGTCCAGAAGCACAGAGAGATAGCTGTTGGCTTAACCTCTTTCAGTCTGGCTGATGCAATCATTAACAAAGCTCACTTAGATGTTTCCACATGAAGCTGATAAATGTGTTTTCCAGCGTAAAACAGCTGTCAATGTCTCTCTAACCTCCACCATTTAACTACTCTTTGCGTGAACTTGTGATTATGGCTAAATGAAACACGTCTGTGTGTGTGTGTGTGTGTGTGTGTGCGTGCTGCAGATGTGGATGAGTGTTTGTCCTCGGTGTGCGGAGTTCACAGCGTCTGTTTAAACACACCAGGCAGTTTCTTCTGCAACTGTTCTTCTGGGTTTCACAAACATGAGAACGACTCGTGTACAGGTGAGCATCTGTCCTGCTGCTGCTAATAATACTGACGCTAGTGTTTGAGTCATCGTAACACGCCGTGTGTCTGCCGTCACGTCCAACCATAACTAAATCTAACTTGCATATTAATCTGTTTTTGTGGTAACAAATTTTACTGTAATAATGGGAGTAATAAATGACCAGATTTTCATGATAATATACAATATTTTACAGAACATTGAAGTATAATTTCTTTCTCTATTTGTTTGTTATGTCTCTCAAAATGTGTAGTAAACATGCTTTTAGTCCCGATGTCCTCATATGAGGTCACTTGTTTGGTCACGTTTTAATTTGAAACTCCACTACATTTTCCAGAGATGTTAATTTATAACATGCAATTTAAATAATAAAAAATGTATCATATGTCCGTGGAGGTGGAAGCCGATATTGAATCCACATGCATTGGTTTATTTAAATCACAAGCATCAAACAGAAACGTTAAGGCAGGCAGAAGGTCAATATCAAAGGGGCAGACCGGTCTTTCAATGAGGACAGGGGAAATCCAGTCAACGATATGGGTCGAATCCAATACATCAGTTCAAACCAGGCAAACAATACAGAAAGGGTTTGGAGATTAGGGCGGTGTGTTTACGAAATAGTTTTACTGCAAACTGTAATATTAGGCAATTAATATTAGGCGTTTAAATCCCGCGAACCGCACTCAATCCTGTGAAAAGGACCAAGTGTGAAAACACACGAATGCTTCCTTCTCTTTTGAACTATTATCAGTGAGACCAATGTTTTTTCATGACAAATATAGTCGTGGGAATGCGCTTTCATGCGCTTTCTTTCTCTCGCAGACATCAATGAGTGTATAAATCCAGATGTTTGTGGCAGAAACGCACAGTGCAACAATACTTTCGGCAGCTACACCTGCAAATGTGACCAGGGTTACAGTAACTACGGCAACAACCAGTCAGAATGCATCGGTGAGTGTGTAGTTCACGTGTGAGGTGTGTGTTCATGGCGTAGCTGCTGATGTGCGAAACTAAAAACGCTTTACTGTGTGCAGAGATGAGCTGCGACCTCTTTGAGTCTGACGCAGAGTCGCCTGGAAAGGTAGAACGACTCCTCGAGAATATTTTTTTGGTAGTTCTTGGTGGATGTTCAGCAATCAGAGTTTGGTTTCTGCGTGTCTTCTAGTTGAAGAACTTACTGGAGCTGTTGAGGAGCAGCTGTGAGTCTCTGCACGGTCCAGACGGTCACGGTCTGACGGGAGAGCAGTTACTGGAGGTGAAACGAAGTCTGGATAGAGCCCTTTGACCTGGAGCATCCATGGTATTTAATATTAACCTCGCTGCCTTTGACAGAATGTGTTCACCACCACCGACGAGCTGCTGTTGGATGGAAAGATTGCTGGCGGCGAGATGTTGAGTCAGTTTCTGGACGCGGTGGAGAACAGCATGCGTCTGATCGGACCTCAGCTGAGAGAACCTGTGACCAGGATGGAGACGCACAACACCTGTGAGAAGCCTGGTTCAGATACACTGTGGTGTAGATATTAAAAACAAGACATTTTTAGTATTACATCGAGACTGAAGGCAGTTGTTCTTTATGATCATGTGAATCACAGTCGCTGAGGTTGCAGTCGCACGGAATCAGACTCCGCCCAGTGGGCATGTCACTCTGAGTGCAGGCTCCGCCCACTTTGAAACCAGCTGGGAAACAGTTGTAGGGAAATCATATCCAGGTACATATACACGCACACACAAGTACGTACTTGTGAAAGCATCACTTTCATGACAAGATGTAACTGTTCTCTCGTTCACAGGTTTTGCGTTTGTGGCTCTGGTCGGTTATAAAGATTTGAACACAAGTGGTCTGCTCCATAATGTCAACAGTGAGAAACCAGACGATGAAGAGAGAAGCGTCACTTATCAGCTCAACTCTGAAGTGGTGACGGCTGTCGTCAGTAACACAGAAACCAAACATCTGTCAGAGCCGGTGACGCTCGTCTTTACACACGTGGAGGTGAAGATACTGACATATCAGCTTATGACCAACACAAGACACCACTGGAGACGCACACATTTCATGTATAAAAAAAACAAAAGTTCCTGTTTTTTGTCTGTTTTCTGAACGGTCAATCGTTCTTCTTCAGGACAGGGCGGAGTCTGGGGGCGTGGCTTACTCCTGTGTGTACTGGAATGAGTATGAGGGGGCGTGGTCTAATGAGGGCTGTGTGAGGGCGGAGTCTAACAGCACTCACACAGTGTGCTCCTGCTCTCATCTCAGTAGCTTTGCTGTGCTGATGGCTCTCTATCCTCTCCAGGTACATCTGTGAGCCAGAACAAGTGGGATTTAACATATTTAATTAATGCTCTAGATGAAATGGTGATGATTTCTCCCCTTCCTCTCCTCCAGGACTCGTTTGAGTTGGTGTTGATCACTCGTGTGGGTTTAGTTCTGTCTCTGGTCTGTTTGTTTCTCTGTATCTTGACGTTCAAGTTCTGCCGCTCCATTAAAGGAACCCGGACCAGCATCCACCTCCATCTGAGCATCTGTCTCTTCATCGCAGACCTCGTCTTCCTCTGTGGGATCTCCAGCACCCAGAATAAAGTGTGTTTCTTGTACCTTCTGCATATGGGGATCATCATAAGCAGTAGCAAAGCTTAACGACTCTACTAGTTAAAAAAGGCTTTGTCAAGCCAACATTAATGTGTAGTTTTTTTTGTCTCAGGTAGGGTGTGGGATTGTGGCCGGTCTGCTTCATTTCTTCTTCTTGTCTGCGTTCTGCTGGATGCTGCTGGAGGGGGTTCAGCTCTACAGGATGGTTGTGCTGGTGTTTCACACCACATTAAAACATCTCTACATGTGTTTGGTGGGATACGGAGTCCCTCTCGTCATCGTCATCATCTCTGCCATCTCCTTCTCAAAGGGATACGGCACCGATAGACAGTGAGTGTGTGTGAATTTGTGTGAAGCACTGTTTGTGTTTCAGCTTTCTTTGACAGCCTCTAAATCAGTGTTAGTGAGAGGTTTCCAGCTGTTTGATGGTTATTTTGTGTGTTTCTGTTCCAGCTGTTGGCTTTCTCTTGACGGTTCTTTCATATGGAGCTTCTTTGCGCCAGTCTGCATCATCGTCATCCTTAACAGCTTTGTCTTCATCATCACAGTCTGGAAACTGGCTGAAAAGTTTGCCAGCCTCAATCCAGACCTCTCCAAACTCCGCAACATCAGGTGAGTGTTTGTTTTACGAGCCCAAAATACATTCAGTCATTGAGACTAACCCATTTCTGGTGACTTTTCAGGGGGTTTACGGTGACCGCCGTGGCTCAGATGTGTGTTCTTGGAGGGATGTGGGTTTTCGGCTGCTTCCTCTTCCAGGAAGAAGGAACTCAAGTTGCGTTGTACCTCTTCACCATCTTAAACAGCCTCCAGGGGGCGCTCATCTTCTTCATGCACTGCCTCCTGTCCAAACCGGTATGTAAAACACACACAAATACAAAAAAAAGAGTTATGGTCTGGACTCCAGCTAAATTGTCAACCGGACAGACTTCCATCTCCCTAAAAGCATTGTCGTTGTATTCTGCCCAAGAGGCTTCGGTGGGTTTTCATGTGTTTTGTGTTGCCCCCTGTAGGTCAGAGAAGAGTACTGCAAGCTGATTACTAGGATCTGCTCACGGAAGGAGAAGAAATATTCAGAATTCAGCACCAATCAGTCCAGCAACAGTCAGGTAAATCTGCACGACTAGACATCATCGTTGAACATGTTACCCTTTACTTTAAGGTTTTTTAATGGTTTTGTAAATATTAAGGTTAGTTCACCCCAAAATGAATATTCTGTCATTATTACTCCACCCTCATGCCGTTCCAAACCCATAAAACCTTTGTTCATTTTTGGCAAACAAAATAACTCTCCATGCCGGAAAACGTAACTCAGAGGAGAAGAATGGTTAAGTAAATAATGTTAGTTTTATTTTTGAGATACTGATGTCACATCCTACGTTTCTGGCGCTGGATCATTTGAGTTGTGTCGCTGTCTACAGAGGATCGGATGGCTTTCCGATTTCATCAGAAATATCTTAATTTGAGGTCTTATGGGTATGAAAGTGAGTAATTAATAATAGCATTTTCATTCTCAGGTGAACTAACCCTTCAACATAAAAACATGCCTTATGACCTTTGTAATGAGGAGTCAAAAGCGTTCGGATCCATTCGCGAGCTCTTTAATGAGAATAGTTAAACAGACAAAGTTCAGTAACAATAGCTGGAATAACACAGGACAGGCAGGGTCGGAAACAGAGTCAGGCAATGGTCGAGGCAGGCAGACAGAATCAGAGTCGAGGTACAGGCAATAGGTAGGCAGCAAACAATCGGCAAAACAAAACCACGGAACAAGGTCGAACACGAGAAGACAACAATGGTACGAACACTCAGAATTACCAGCCGGCACAAGGATAAGACTTTGCAAAGAGTTCTGGCTGGTTGCAGCTTAAATAGCAGTCTAAACAAGGTACACCTGGGCAGGTAATTAGAGCTGGAAAGAGGCATGATGGGAAACGTAGTTCCGGGGACTAATATTCTGGGGAGGGTTCCCTCCGGTGGCCGTCGGAGAGAGCCACAGAGGCGCGGTTCTTTACAACCTCACTGGTATTTCCTGAAGGTCAATGCTAATGTTCTTGGATTATTACAAATAAATGTTCAAAGGATGTTAGATTGCAATATGGATAGTAGAATGCTGTATTAACCTGGTTTGTATCCTTTTAAATAACGTTCTAATTACAACATTTGGTGTCTATTTCAATAATAAAAACACCTTTATTATGTCTCAAAATTATGTTCAAGAAATAAATACAGTTTTGCCTCTCTTTAATGTGGCATGACAAATGTATGCCTAAGTGGCATGAGAATGATCATCTCTTTCTCTTGAGTTATAGCACAGAATAAACATCAGAGGAATTTGGTGAAAGAATCAGTATAACTTACTGAAATGAATCATGTCTCATGTAATCAATCAATCAGATTTAAACTGCATAAACATGTCAATAAAATGAAAAACATTCACATTTAAATCATTTCAGTGTCAGCTAGAATAACTCTAGAGAGAGGAGACCATTTAAACATTTACTAAGTATTAAAAAGTTGACTGATTTTTGAAGAATTGTGATTTTTTGATGATTATTTACACTCAGTTGTTGCCAACTGAAATCTTTTCAGTTTGACTGTTCCCCAAACGTTCTCAGTGCCTCGCTGGAATGCGGTTCCGCTTCTAAACTTGTCCTCTGACCTTTACAGCAACCTCTACGGAGCAATCAGACCACAGGAGAGTCCAAGATATAGAGCGGCGGTCAGTCCTGGAGGATCCTTCTAGATGTTTGACCTTTACAGATGTCTTACAGAGCTTTTATCCTGCGGCACAAGGGACTCCTCGCCATCGAAGGATCTGCGACTGCTTTCTTTCTCTCTGTTAAGCAAGAATTTCAGGTCTCGACTCATCACACGACCTAGATGCAAAGCATATTGGCTAAAACAGATCAATCAATTACAGCTGTAGTGCCGTTTTCTTTGTTTAATGGACTTTGGAGGCACTTCGGCTGTTCTTTATCGTGCCTTTAGGTGGAAAACGTCTTATATTACATGTAAAAGGCAGCTTTTATTTGCTTATATGTGAAAATGTTGTGAAGATATCTGAAGAACTCACCTCCGATCTGCCTTACGAAAGAGGTTGTGTTCTCTGAAGCCTTTTAGTCGATTATCAATCACAAAACATTGTGTTTTTATAATCTGCACTTACATGCCACTTTACGTCTTTAAGCTGTTTGGAAAGAGATGAGAGGTACTTGATTCATAAAGATATTTTAATCGTGCCAGCCACAGAGCAGGTGACAAATACAGCGTAACAAATGAAAATACCGTTCCTGATACTATAATATCACAGAGAGATAAACAGATTTAGCATTTGTCCAATTAGTTTTCACAGATGGATGCAAATAAACAGCGAAATGCACCTTTAGATTGATCTTCCTGAAACCCTGAGTATACTTTGGTTTTTACACAAAAAGCTTTGAGGGAGAACAGAACCAATTGCATTGCAAAATGATTCAGTGTTTAGAAGCGCAAGAAACAGCTGGTCAGTACAGCGTAAACGCAACGGAAACCCAGGCCAAACAAACATTGCAAAGACAAATGAGATTAACCAATCACCTAATAAACAAAACCAATAAAAGATGATAAACTGCTATTTTTCCTTGCAATTTCATAAACGTCATAGACACAAGTTCAGTGGCTCTGAATCGGAAACCACCGAAATGTCTAAATATTTAGATGTGAAATCATGTAACTCTGGCAGTCTGGTACTCGCTCTGAACCGCTGTGTCCAAACAAATGAACAAAACGTTTCAATAATTTATTGAGCAGTATTTCTAAAGAGGCCATAAAAACTCTTCTTCAGAGAAGATTCACACAATCTTCTGCGTTCAGTTTTAAAGAGTATACACAAGTTTTTTGGTCATCTGGGGCCTCATTTATAAAGCGTGTGTACGCTCCCATTTGACCGTAGAGTGCTGTACGCTTAAATCCCTAAATCATATTTATGAAAAACCTTTTTTCTCAGAACGAAAGCATAGTTCGGGCTTTAGTTTTGAGAACAATGTGATTTTGTAAGAAGACAAATCGAATGCAAACGTTTTAAACTCCTTGCTTCTGCGATGCATTTGTTCTGACTATCTCTCTATTGTATGTGTAATGAAATATGATAAGACACAAATGTTTTATTTTACACATAGGTTTTGTATCTTTTGTAGAAAAGGTTTTTTGCTGTTACTTTTGTACTTGAAATAAGGGTAAATTTTGGCCCTGATGTGGTACTGCTATGTTTTTCAACAAATATTAAATTACTGCTAAGAGAAGCCGTGGATGATTTATGTTTTGTGTTCCCATGAGTGGCCATAAACATACATTTTAATTCAATATCATGCACCCATCTGCACATTAAAGTAGTAAGAACGCCTGCTACAAAAACACTTTTCCATCCAGAACATACATTTCTTTGAGAACAGAGATGGAGCTAATAACATTCTGAGAAAAGATCTTCCTTGATTAAATGAACTTGTTGCAATGAAACCCAATCAAATTGTTGCCTTTTGGTTTCTGATAGGGTTAGAGTGTTTGGAAAACCAATAATAAAACCTTTTTTTACATTAGTAAGAAAAGGTCTAGTAAGTAACTTCTGACTCACAACCTTTAAATAAGTTACGTTTTATTACCGGTCTGCAGCGGTCAGGATCTATTCAAAGCGATCTATAGAGGGAACAGCGGTCAAGGATAGCCCGTGTGATCACCTCTGATAACATCAACAGTGGGCTCGTGAGCATCAGAACTGGATAAAAGAGCAATGAAAGAAGGTGATCTGGTCTGATGAATCATGTTTCCTTTACATGGACGGCCGGGGAACACATGGCACCAGCATGCTCTATAGGAAGAAGGCGAGGTTCTTCTTGGAAACCTTAGGTCTTACCATTCATGTGGATGTGACCTTCACTGTTACAGACTTTATATTTGAATCTTTGTGCATTTCATACACATAAAACAGCCTTATGAAATCCAGACGCTTATATTATTGTACTCTAGTTTTTTAAAGAATTTTCAGTAACATAAAATCATTGCACTATCGAACATGACTTTAGCATTTGGTTCAGTACACTATATTAAAAAGTTCACTGCCTCCTAAGTGTTTGTCTAAAAAGTTAATTAAATAAATCCATGCATGGACGTGGAATGGAGTCAAAGCTCTTTGGGTGACACAAAGCATGCAAATGCAGTACAGTCCATAATGTGATAATCTAGTATGTATGGCTTTATTACAACTACACTCAGTTAAATTACAAACACACCAACCTTTTTTTTGTCATTGCTTTTCCCGGTCACAGTGCTTCCTACAGTGCCAGCCGTAGACTGAGAAAAATGAAACGGTCAAAGGTAGTTCGAACTAATTTCCTCACATTTATCTCATTACAGAATACCATTGAATTCGACGGCGAACTCCCACTAGAAGGAGTTGTCCCCAAGCTCGTGTTAGGGCTAGTTTGTTCGCTCCAGCACAGACGGTGGCGCTGTCAGGGTCTTCGGTGAGACTGAACAAACCGCAGAACGACAGAAACAGCAGCTTACAGTTTCAGCCCTCGACCGGTACGTGTTTTTACTGTATTTTGCGCCGTTCGCCAGAGTTCGGTTTATTTGTATGCTCGGTCTACATTCTTGACCACTTTACGGCCTTGTTGGTTTCGTCTATTAGTTGTTTTGATTATGTAAAAGAAGCTATTTTCCCTTTGTGCATATCGTGATTTTGGTCGCTAAAGCGTTAAACTAAACTAAACATCTCTGATTGTTCTCCTTATTCAAATCCAAATCAGTCCATGTGTATTAATTGATCACTTCTGCTCTCTTTGATGATCGTAAACAATCATTTTGAGGTTAAATCTTTATAAACGCGTCCCTTAACTATCATGCTGTGCTTGTCCTCAGATGTTGATCATGAAAGCTCAGGTGGATGTGGTCTGCTGTAAATCAGTAGGAACTGATCTGTCCATGCTGGATATTGAGGATTATATCACAGAAATCTGTCAGCTGAAGAAAGAGGTGGCGTCACTGGAGGAGAAGCTGAGAGAAAGAGGGGAGGTTCGCTCATCATTTCGTCTTTCACTTCAATCGCTGTCTGTTTGTCTAGTGAAAATGTCACTTCCAGTTTCCGATTAAGTTCCCAAATTCAACTCATGATTGCGGTGTCAGTTTTAGCTAATATACCTGGTTTTCTTCACTCCCAGGATTCAGTCTGGAGCGTCAGAGATCAGCCCACAGAGCAACTCTCTGATCAGAGATCTAGAAACACACAGGACTCTGAGCTCAGCCTTAGTTTGCTCTGTTACACTGACGCTCAGGAGAGCGTGTGTGACAGTCATAGGTCCGCCGACCAAAACTCAGAGTCTCTGGGGTCTGACTGCAACGCTGGAGAACAGCAGATGCTGCAGACACCGATGAAGATGTGCTCCGTCGAACTGGTGGACTGTAGTACTTCAAAGGAGACGAGAGAAAAAACTATAGCGGACAAAGTACAAAGTGACGATGATGATGATGAAGATGACAATTGCGGCAGTGGTGGTGGTGGTGATGATGATGATGATGACTTTAATCCCTCGGGTATGTTTCCTTCTTTAATACATTGTCCTAACTGGACAGTATTGCCCATGTAGATATTTTGCAGCCAGAGTGACTTCCCTGCCCCTAAAAAAATATAGCAACTATCTTGGAAAAAACTTCTCATCTGCCAACTGCTTTATATCCATCTTTATATAGAACAGTGAGTTTGCCATTATGATTTAATGTAGTGACATTTAGCTACCAATTTTATCTAGTTTCAATTGAAAGCAGTTGGCAACCCTGGTGCTGGGCCAAGACGGGCATACGCCATGCAGTATCTGTGTGATTTCCGTGCGACTTCAGCATGGTATCAACTCACATACTGTACAAGAAGATTGCATGCAATGGAAAGCAAAGCTCACGATTTATATGTGAAATACACAGGTTGCACTAGCACCATATTGGAATGATAGACAGAGATATCTTTAAAAAAATCAACTATTAACCATCTATTAAGTTGTTATTATTATTATTATTACTATTATGGTCATGTAGCTCTATAGGTCTAAAAGACAAAAGAATTGCACATGTACTGTGTGCGGATAAAAGATTATAATTTTCTAATGAGTTTGTGAGTCGAATCAGGTGTATTTGATTAGGGAGACATACAAAATGTTCAGTGTTGGGGGACTCAGGACCAGGGTTGAGAAGAAATGTGCTAAATGTGTACTGGTGTATCATCAAATAGTTTTACATGGAAGTCATTTAAAGTTTCTTCAAGCTGTGGGTGGTAGGTCCACGTACAGTGCTCTCTGTGAGGACACTCATGACACGGTGAGGTCTGAGAACAAGTTTAGGGAGATTTTTGGGAGTAGTCATATTAGACCAAATATACAAATAATTATTTTCAGAATTTGCTTTCATGTTTTGTGTGTTGTGGACATGCAAGTCGCAGTTAATAGAAATATGACTTTGTTTCTCAGGTGAAAACACCAGTCCATCTTCTGATGAAGAAATGGCCTCAACATCCAAAAAGCAGCCGGCAGTTAAGAATTTTTCTTGTGCCACCTGTGGGAGAACCTTCAGAAAACAGGGAAATTTAGCGAAACATGAGAGAAAACACTCCGAACCTAAAAAATACACTTGCAAGATATGCAGCATCAGCTTTCCTACCTTGAAAGAAAGAAGCCTTCATTCAAAAGAGCACCGCGTGAAGAAGGAGTTTCGCTGCGAGCAGTGCGGGAAGGTGTCCTTCTCTTCCGGTAATTTGAAGATTCACATGAAGACGCACACTGGCGAGAAGCCTTTCCACTGCAGCGAGTGCGACAAGTATTTCAGCACCAAACAGTCTCTTCTTGTTCATAATCGAATCCACACGGGGGAAAAGCCGTACAAGTGCCCTCACTGCGAGAGAAGGTTCCGAGACGGGTCTCAATTCAAGACCCACATGCGTTCGCACGCCAGCGAGAGGCCTTACCAGTGCAGCGAATGTGGGAAAACCTTTAAGCAGCCCATTTGTCTCATATCGCACCAAAAAATACACTCTGAGAAACTGCACCAGTGCACGCACTGCGACAAACGATTCCGGCAGATTTTTCAGCTGAAACGACACGAGAGAATGCACTCCGGAGAAAGGCCGTACCTGTGCTTTCACTGCGGGAAGAGCTTTTCCGATCCTGCTCATTTCAGAGTGCATCAGAGGATTCACACCGGAGAAAAACCGTACCAGTGTAGCGTTTGCGAGAAGAGTTTCCGTCAACACACCAACCTACTGAAGCACCAGAGGATACACACTGGAGAAAGACCCTTCAAGTGTTCTCACTGCGACAAGACGTTTGCTCGATCCGATGTCCTGAAGATCCATGAGCGAGTTCATACAGGAGAGAAACCTTACCGCTGCTCCATCTGTGGTGAGAGATTCGCTTATCTAGGGGGTTTTCAGACCCACCAAAACAAACACGCTAAAGAACAAACTACTCCAGAGTCATCATAGTGGCTTTCATCGGTCCCAGCTCATCCTGGAACTTTTCCACTTTTTAATGCCAGTAGGAGGCTTTTATGACATGAACTGGGAGTAGAAATGGACTAAATGTTAAATGCTGTGATTGTGATGGTGTTTGACAAAGCAGGGCAATGATGCTGTAACTAACACTATTTCAAAAGTAGTTGTATATTTTCACCTTTTTTTTCTCCTCCCAAGCAACTTTTAAGTCTTTTAAATGTTTTTATGACATTATAGCAGATGTTTGACAGGGAGAACGTACAATAATCGAGCAACTGCTATTGGGATGTACGGGACTATTAATGGATAGCTTTCTGCAAGTGTGTTAGACCTCCATGATATGCACTAAGAAATAAATTATGGAGATGAAAATGGAAATCACTGGTAAGTGTAATAATGTGTTAACTTGGAATTTTTGACCATACTTTGTTTTGAAAATGGCATAATCAGGCCCTGGAACCAAGGTAATAATGTTTTATTATTATTTTAATACCTGAACCAAGCAGATATGGGTCTGTTAATTATAATAACATAATTAAGGGATTATAATAACGTAACCAGGGATCCTCAAATCTGGCTCACAACATCCACTTTCCAGCAAAGTTGAGCTCTAAAGCAAATCAAACACACCTGAGCATGCTAACCACTGTCTTCAGGATCACTAGAAAAATGCAGGTAGGTGAGTTTGATCAGGGTTGGAGCTAAACTCAGATTTTAGGATCCCAGTTGCACACACACCTGAGGAACGTTGGATTTATAGCAATGTGCTTTTAATTTTTTGAAATGCTAATTTAATTAGCAATTGTATGGAAAAAAAACAAATACAAAATAAAAGGGATGTACTTTTTTATTTCATAATTTAATAACAGTGCTGTGTATTATTTTTGGTATAACCATCATCCTTAAATCAGCTGAAGATGAATCATTTGTATTAGGGAAGGAGAGACACCTTGTGGTTGGAGTATTACATACTGGTGATGATCCAACAGTAGCCAAGAAACAACTGCGTGTCTCGACGTGAGAAGGAGGTTTTTATCTAGATTTGAGGAAATCCTAAAGAACATCTATCTTCTTTGGAGATAGATGATAGGAGATCTACCAGTATTATTGAATGCGCTCAGTTAAAGGCTTTGAGGACGTGAAGTAACTTCGCTATAGAGACTGATTTTCTTCGGGAATTTCATATATCACTAGCTTTTAAAAAGCATACAAATTACGCGAAAACATCTGTTTTCCTAAAATGGAGCTGAAATGGGCACTTCTTTTGGGTGAGTAGGTTTGGTTTTGTTCACTTGTGTGGCGAATGTATTTGTGAAACTAGAGCTGGGTTAGTAGCCAGACTTCTGGGAACACATTTGTCAGAGACCACAAGGACATTAAAGTGCGCGTTAGTTTGTCTTAAAAGCATTCTCGTCGAGTTCAGTTGGCCGTCTAAAACCAGAGAGACGTCGAGCAATGTTATTCACACCGAAGTATCGCGTTCAAAACTCTGTACTGTAGTTTGTTTCTTTGTAAGTGAACCACGCAGAGAGTTAGCACACTCACGGTCGTTAGGGTCTGACTCCAGACACACCTACAGAGAATTCTTTTTTTGTCTTTGATTTCCTCATTTTACCCCCTTAGGCTATTTTCCCCCATCGTGTCGTAGTCGTTTTCTGCCCACCTTTAGTCCGTCCTTTCTAAGGACTACAAGAGAGGCCAGCGCAAACCTTTATCTTACAAAAAAAGCAATATGTCTAGGAAATTTAAAACTTTGCTCAGTCTTTGTCTTCTATGACATAATTGATTTAAAATAATATGACTCGTGAAGAAACACCTCACAGAGTTGACCTATGTTAACTTCCTTGAAATAATGTTGCAGTTTAAAAGAATGCCATCTTATGTAAATACGAGCGTTTATGATTACAGCTATAAAGATCAAGGTTCAACCATTTCTAACGTCATGGCCTCATAAAACAAAACAATACAATGGTCCGTCAAAGTATGGTAACTAACAAAATCAGTCAAATTTAAATTGCGCGACTATTTTTAACTATTCTGATGAGGCTAAAATCTCTTAACCACAGTCGTGTGGGAAGGCCTTTGTACGCTTAACCATTAACCACAAATTAGTTTAAACTTCATTAACCTCAAACTACACATTACATAAACAGAAGAGAATACGAGTGAGGCGGTTGAGAGAAATGACCGTTAGCTTTTAAATTGTGAGAAAGCGCGAAATCTGTAGAGCGCGAGCGCTGGGAAGGGTATCTTCAGCTTCTTCATAGTATCGGTCGATTTATAACGTTCATGTCATCATCATAATTCTAACTGCACTTTACATGCACATTCAATGATGTTAAGCCTTATCTGATGTAAAAATAATAGTACTATGTTTAAAAACATGTATTTTTTCCCCTTTTCTCCTGCAGGCCTCTTTCTGCCTTCATGCAGTGGATGTGCCATTGGATTTAAATTTGTTAAAGGGAAATGTGTTGGTAATTAAGAATTGTGGCATGATAGTAGAGTCATCGTTATAACCATTAAAATCCTGTATCTATTTTTATCTGATGCATCTATCTCTCATTTAGATGAGGATGAGTGTGCTGAAACCCTAGTGTGTGGAGATCACTCGAACTGTGTAAATACAGAGGGAAGTTATTACTGCATCTGTAATGAAGGATTCAAAAAGAGCTTAACAGGAACATGTGAAGGTATGAGAGAGGATTGTGTTTACCTTACTTACGCGTTGTTCATTTTTTCCATTGTAGAAACCATTTTATTAAAAAGACGAAGGCAATTCATAGCAGTTATGCAATTTGTACTAAAATTATATGGCATGCCAACTGCTGTCTTTTGTGTCCGTCAGAAATAAATGAGTGTTTTGAGAATGAATCCCCCTGCTCGGCTGACAAGATGTGTGTAAACTCAATTGGTTCCTACAAGTGTATTTGTCCATATGGGTACCAGCAGATGGGCAAAGCAGATTGTGAAGGTGAGACCTATAATACTTTCAATAATTGTGCTTAATAATATTGGCTGCTGCCGTTAATTCCATTAACAGAGCTGGGTAGCAACTGATTACACATAATCAGATTCCAACAAATTAAGTAATTGTATAAGAAAATACTCAATCAGAATACAGAAAATACATAAACCTTGACATAATGTAATTCTTAATTAAATGTAATGTTTTTAACAATGAATGGAATATATATCTTCTAATATATGGTACAGTATTATCCTACTTTAATAAATGTAATCAAAACTAAACTGAAAGTAATCATAATTAATTATGTTATTAACTACAGTTTATTTCATGTGATTTACTATTAATCTACTCGGTATGTAATCTGCTCCTGTTTTGGCCCCGTTGTCATTCCATTTTTCCTGCATGTTGATCATTATAACAATTAAAATGAGTTTAGGATTTAGGGTATTTCCATAAAAAAGTTAAACCAATCTACAGGGCAGCAAGTAACAGCAACCAGGTTTTGGTTTCACTTTCTGCAGCTGCATACACAAATATGTACTGAATAAACAACACACTCAGATCCAAAACAGAAAGAAACATCTGTTTGGCATTATTATTATTAGGGATGTTGTGTGAAGTATAAATACCAGAGGCTCTGAGTTGATGGGACAGAAGCCCGAACCACTGCGAACATCCCCAGATATTTTTTATATAAACACCACAGCAATGCTTTCAGCTGCATGAAGCTCGTCTATATCTGTGTGTCCACTGCAGACATGGACGAGTGTTTGTCCTCGGTGTGTGGAGTTCACAGCAGCTGCTTTAACACCCCGGGCAGTTTCTTCTGCGACTGTTCTCCAGGGTTTCGCAGACACAAGAAGAGCACCAGCGGCCCCTGTGTAGGTGAGGGCCCGCATCCTGATCTCAGCGTCAGTCACGTTAAATGTGTGTCTTGATTATATGAAATACGAAATCAATAGAGGCTGTTTTCCCATCTTCTCTCTCGCAGACATCAATGAGTGTGAAGATGATCCAGATGTTTGTGGCTCCAATGCAGACTGCTACAATCATTTCGGCAGCTACATCTGCAAATGTCACCAGGGTTACAGTAACTATGGCAACAACCAGTCCAAATGCATTGGTGAGAATTACTACCTTCATTTTAAATGCACTGATGCACGTTTAGGTTGTTCATTATGTGGCAGAATCTTAGTTAATCAGTGCTTTGTCTTTACTGTGGTTGTGCACAGAAATGGATTGTGATCAGTTCGAACCAGATTCAGAGTCAGGTGGAGACCACACTCCAGAGAAAGTAAAATGAATGCTTCTCATTTTGGTTATTATTGTTAGATATACGGTCAAACGCTGATTTGCATGTTTCTTCTTCTAGTTGAAGCATTTGATGTCACTGTTGAAGAACAGCTGTAAGTCTCTGATTGATCCAAACGGAGAACATTTCACTGGAGAGAAACTGTTGGAGGTTAAAACACACAGCACAGTATATATTCACAAGCATTCACCCAGTGCTGAAGGAACATCTCTGGTTTATTCCACAGGATTTGTGCAGTTCCTCCGACGAGCTGCTGTCGGATGGAAACATCGCTGATGGGAAGATGTTGAGTCACTTTCTGGACACGGTGGAGAACAGCATGCGTCTGATCGGACCTCAGCTGAGAGAACCTGTGACCAGGATGGAGACGCACAACACCTGTGAGAAACCCGGTTCAGATACACTGGTGCAGATATTAAAAACAAGACATTTTTAGTATTAAGATCCATCGAGACTGAAGGCAGTTGTTCTGTATGATCATGTGAATCACAGTCGCCGAGGTCGCAGTCATGAAGAGCCAGACTCCGCCCAGTGGGCATGTCACTCTAAGATCAGGCTCCGCCCTCTTCAACACCAGCTGGGAAACGGTTGTAGGGAAATCATATCCAGGTACAAATTCATATTCTTACTTACAAACCATCTGCACTTTCGTGAGGAGATGTAAACGTTGTTTTCTTTCAGGTTTTGCGTTTGCGGCTCTGGTCAGTTATAAAGATCTGAACCCCAGCAATCTGCTCCATACGATGAGCAGCAAAGAACCAGACGATGAAGAGAGAAGCGTCACTTATCAGCTCAACTCTGAAGTGGTGACGGCTGTCGTCAGTAACACAGAAACCAAACATCTGTCAGAGCCGGTGACGCTCGTCTTTACACACGTGGAGGTGAAGATACTGACATATCAGCCAGTCATTAATGAAAAACTACAATGAAAAAGTGTTCTCCCTGTTTGAAAAACTGGATTATAGCTGCTTGATTAGCTATCATGTTCCAAAAACCAGCTTGAACACCTTATGATGGTACGAACATCTGGTTGCTGCTCAGTTTGAGTCGACTAAATGCATTTTAGACCTGTAGAAAACCATCTACCATGTTCCAGACTTTATCCAGCAGGATTTTAATGAGATTGTTTCCTGGCGTACTAAAATGTTTTTACAAATTAGAATTTTAAATATTCGGAAGAAATGAGCGGAAGAAAAAGAAGAAGAAGAATAATTTTAAATATGAAATATCACTAGGAACGATACAATATCGAAAAATATGCGCTTCATGTAATTTATGCTAATGTATTTTTTACATGGAAGCAAAGCATCATCAGAGAGACTGGTTCATTTACTGCTCGGAGCAGCATTAACCTAGTTCTTTTCCTTTGTGTTAGTTCCTGACCTTTTTATGAACTTTTGAGACGGGTGTTCACATGTTCATAATTTCCTAAACTCTTTCCTAGACTCTTGTTCTGTCTTGTTCAGGATAGGGCGGAGACTAGGGGCGTGGCTTATGCCTGTGTGTACTGGAATGAGTCGGAGGGGGCGTGGTCTAATGAGGGCTGTGTGAGGGCGGAGTCTAACAGCACTCACACAGTGTGCTCCTGCTCTCATCTCAGCAGTTTTGCTGTGCTGATGGCTCTCTATCCTCTCCAGGTACATCCGTGAGCCAGATTTTGCATATTTTAAGATTGCAGATTAAATAATGATATTCATCCCTCCATATCTGTTTTTTTCTTCCTCTCCTCCAGGACTCGTTTGAGTTGGTGTTGATCACTCGTGTGGGTTTAGTTCTGTCTCTGGTCTGTTTGTTTCTCTGTATCTTGACGTTCCAGTTCTGCCGCTCCATCCAAGGAACCCGGACCAGCATCCACCTCCATCTGAGCATCTGTCTCTTCATCGCAGACCTCGTCTTCCTCTGTGGGATCTCCAGCACTCACGATCAGGTGTGTTTAAGTGAGAAAGCCCCAGCTAATGGGGAACATTCTCAGAACTATTTGTTGAACGTTATCTGCTCTGGATTTATGTTTTCACAACATAAGAACAAATTAATAATAGTTTTTCCTGAAACATTTGTAGGTGGACGTTGCTACACATTTTAGAACTTTCAGAAGACATTCAAAAGTAGCATTCCTGTAATGTTTGCTAAATTATAAAAATGGAATGTTAATATTTGCATAACCAAGAACAAACATTCTTAAGCGGGCCATATGAAGTTGCTAAAAATAATTAATAAAACACATTATTTTTCACAGACTGTACATTTTTATTTCTCCTCTAAGCCTTGCCTTTCAAAACGGATCGATTTGTACAAAGCTTATCGTTCTAAAAAAGCAAGGTGTGCTCTGATTGGCCGAATACCTCAAGCATTTGGGAGAAACATTACGCCCTTTACCAAAATGTGATGCTTGTCCCGGTGTTATGACACCAAAACAATACAACATTACAAACGAGGCATTTGTTGCATCCAGTGAAGACATAATTACTGATTATCATGACTTATACTGTCTTTATACGCGTCAAATAACAATGGCACTACCCTTGACTAGTAAGTAGCAGGTTCTTTTAATAAGAAAACGTAACTTAAAGGTTGTGAGTCAGAAGCTCCAGACTGTTCTTGATTCACTTTATAGTCTCTGTTCACAGTCAGCATGGACCGCTCTGTCAGCTTCAGGAATCAGTTCTCTGTAAATGTGCTGAACACACTCTAATATTTGTGTTCAACTGTGCTGGAGTTGAAGTAGTTTCACATCAGCTCTGCGTCTCTCTCAGGTAGGGTGTGGGATTGTGGCCGGTCTGCTTCATTTCTTCTTCTTGTCTGCGTTCTGCTGGATGCTGCTGGAGGGGGTTCAGCTCTACAGGATGGTTGTGCTGGTGTTTCACACCACATTAAAACATCTCTACTTGTGTTTGGTGGGATACGGAGTCCCTCTCGTCATCGTCATCATCTCTGCCATCTCCTCCCCAAAGGGATACGGCACCGATAGACAGTGAGTGTTTAATTATAATAGCATATAAAAAAAGGACCATCCATAAAAGCAAGGTATGTATTGAACTGTGGTCTAACTGTATGCTGTTGCATCCCTACGGTTTGCTCTTAAATGCTGTGTAATGGAAAATCACAAGATGAGTGCAAACCTATGAAAAATATTTCACTTCAAATATTTATATTTACACTGATGGTCCTCAAGGAGCTGCTTCGAGCTGTACATCCAGATGAAACCATCACAGAGGCGTTCCAGTCACCATGTTTTTAATCATATCCCTCGATGTCTGCAGTGACTGTAAACAACAGAACAGGAGCAAGATCTTATCAAGATTCATCTGTTATAAAATCAGACTAGCAATCTGACTGAGCTTTCCGTGGAAGAGTAGAGAAAGTCAGGGCATTACGGTTATTATTACATTAATCTAAAACCTTAAATTATATTCTTAATATGACAAAAAATAAGTGAATGAAATAATATATAAGAAATTTAAACTAATTCTAAAACCAATAGAAGTATTAATAGAAATTAGTACTGTGTCAGTTTTTGTTAACATAATGTGTGTGTGTGTTGTGTATATTTATTAAACACATACAGGGTCTGTTTTGAAAATATTTATTTCATATATAAACATGTTTTTCTTGTTTTCTCTTAAATATATTCAAGCACGTGTGTGTTTATATTATATAGAGAGTCAGCACAGATACAATTGTGTAACAAAAACTGTGGAAATACTTAGTAATAGATTAATTAAAAGATAGTAAAAACTTTAAAAAATAACTTACTTAAAATACTTGAAGTTTCAATTGGAGATTAATTAAAACTAATTAGTAATAAACTATAGTCAAAATATAAAAGGAGGAATACAATAAATGTATTAAAACTTTACAATGAAAATTGATAAACAAATTGTAAAATATTAATCAAACTTTAATAATGTATTGTACACTAAATGGATGAGCTAGTCTCAAGATGGAGAGGGACTCAAGCTGTGTTTCTGCTTAGTAGAAGCTATGACTGGTAAAAAAAATGATTAGACAAATTGACTGGTGGTTTAAAAAGTTAAATTCAATCCATATGTGTGTTGTTTAGCTGCTGGCTCTCTCTCGATGGTTACTTCATCTTGAGTTTCTTCGTGCCCATCTGCATCGTCATGATCCTCAATTGTTTTTTCTTCATCATCACTGTCTGGAAACTGGCTCAGAAGTTCTCCAGCCTCAATCCAGACCTCTCCAATCTCAACAAGATCAGGTCTGGGTGTGTTTTGATCCCACAATAGATTCAGTCACACTTGACTTTTCTTTCCTGATGAGTTATATCTGGTGTGTAGGAGTTTCACGGTGACTGCCGTGGCTCAGCTGTGTGTCCTCGGAGGAACGTGGATCTTCGGCTTCTTCCTCTTCCAGGAGAAAGGGACTGAAGTCATGCTGTACCTCTTCACGATTTTAAACAGCCTGCAGGGGGCGTTCATCTTCATCATGCACTGTCTCCTCTCCAAACCGGTACCTGAAACACCACGCCACTCAGAGACTTTCTCCCTGAATGTTTGCTAACAGTGGTTTGTTTAAGATCTAGCATCTCACAGGATTTCAGTGGTTTAAAGTAATAGGTCACTTAATTCAAATTCAGATATTATTTAGTCACACTTTTCGGACCCCAAAAGGGGAAATTTGCTAAATCTCTCACTTGTACCTGAAAGCCAGTGGAGCTTTAAACTTCCCTATTATGGGTTATGAAAGGTTGATGTTTTGGTTTTGGGAGTCCCAAACAACAGGGAGACATACATGCAAGGTCAAAAAAACACCTTGTCTTATTATTTTTTCAACGACTCCCAAACGATTCGTTCCTCGTTTCATTTTGTCCAAACTCCAGAGATTGGTCGTTTTCATTTAAAGCAGCATTTATGAGCTTTTAACGGTCCAAAATTGACACCTTGTGGCAAATAACGAATCTGCTTTTTCAATCGACAAACGTTAAAAGACCAACAGTTTGGGACTCCTTAAAAAATGGCTCGCTTCAGAGATGCAGAGTTAACTCTTTCTTTTGAGAGACAATGACTTCATACACGGTGCACTTTCAGATTTGACACTTCCCAGGATATCTTCGTTCACTTCAAAGATCGTTTTCAAAAATCCATATTAGAGGCACTTTAAGTGTGCAGAAGTAATCCCATGTGATTCATGCCACATATACCAAGCGATCTGAATGAGTGGCTGGCCGATATTTGCCGTTTTTTAAATTATCGGCGTTTTCAACCGATTTCCTGTTTTGCCGATAAGTGTGTCAAGCAGCTTTTATTTAGACGGCGACAGGACATTTAGTTTTCCTCTTTGAGTGTGTCCTAAAAGCTGATGAGGAGGGGATCTTTTTCTTAGTACGCAGCATACACAGGTAAAGTCTCCACTGGGAATCAACCATCAAAAAATCCAGGGTCTGAATGCATGTCATAAGAATTGACCAGAAACACCTAGAATTGAATGTTGTGTGTCGCCCCCTTCAGGTCAGAGCAGCGTATTACAGTCTGTTTGTCCGAATGTGTCCACACAAGAAGAAAATGGAGTACAGCACCAGCAACAGTCAGGTGTGTGTGTGTGTGTGTGTGTGTGTGTGTGTTTTGTACATTAAAGCAGTGTTTTCATCTTCATTCTTCCTTTGACTTTTACAGAAACCTCTCCGGAGCGAGGACAGCACAGGAGAGTCACACATATAAACACTCATCACACATCAACACTTGAACGCTTTCTGTGAAAAAGAAGACTTCAGTTTAACAAGGGCTCGTCAATTTGTCCTCCTCCTTCCTGTCCAATCAGAAGATCTGAAAAGCGCTGTCTTAGTAAGAGTACTGATATGAAATCATTATACAGAATCATGTGCTTGTCATCTGAACACGCCACTAAATGAACCGAATGATGAGTGTGCTTTGGTTTTTCCTTGTATGTTTTGTACATTTTAGATTACGCAAAAAGGCAGCTTCTTAAAAATGATGTTTTATCGTGTATCTTTGTTTGATTATATCATAAAAACTGTAAAAAAAATAAAAATAAAAGAAATGATTAAAATTGTAGTTCCAACCGTTAAGAGCTGATGGCTTTAAAGTACATAAATGATCTTCAGAAAGATTGTTGTTTTAAAACTTAATGAAAGATGTATTATGTATTATGATGTATTGAATTATTAAGGTCTGTATTGTTATGTTTATGTGATTTAAAGATTTATTTTTATGAACTGTTGCATTCATTCGTTCTTGTTCTCTTGATTTCCTCACACTGAGCAGGAGAAAACTGAATGGAAACTTCTGGAACGAGTCAAACATTCAGGAGAGATGGAAAAAAAGAAATCGACAGAATTAATGTATAGCTTTGATTGGAAATATGAAATATTACAGAAATCACAATCTGTTTTGTAATATGGAGCTGAAATGCACTTCTCTGGATGAGTAGATCTTTTCACTTTCATCAGAAGATGTTAGTTAAGTGCCTTCAGCTGATTATTTTGTGTTGCGTCTCCTCCTTCAGGTCGGGAAGAGAAACTACCACATATTTAAAAGAAGTCATAAAGAGTTTCAAAACCAACGAGATATTCTTTATAACACTTACGACTTGTGGCTCAAACACGCCGCCACTTTTCTCCGTCACAGAGTGGGTTTATTTGCATAACTCCGCCCACATGTTTACTCAAAGAAAGAAGGCGGAGCTATTCTGTCTGCGGGCGCCATGTTCTGGAGACGCTGCGTTTCGTGAAAGTGAAACTACTTTGTGTTTCCAAAAGAGGACACGACTAGAAATCAGCGTTAAGTTGTGTTTACAACACTGTTCCAGAAGAGTTCAACACAAATATTAGAGTGTGTAATTATGTCTCCACTGGATGTTATTGTGTTTGTCTCGGTGTTGAATAGTAAAATAGAAATGGGTCGATGTGTGGAAGCCACGCCCCCAACTGGAGATCTCCAGGCTGCAGTTCCACCCTTGACGGGGTTAACTTAAATAGATTAGATATCAGCCACAATTTGCACGTTAAAAATGTTGGAGCAGTAATTAGGCAGATGCACTCACAAATAGCAAATTAACAGCGAATTTAAAATAATACGTGCAATAGGCTACATGTGAGAATATATTAGCACAGACCTGAATTAGTGCCCATCTTTTGTTTATGTTGGGCTTTTCATTTCCTGTTAATCTGTAAGTATTTAACTTTTAATGCCCGCCTAGCTTTTCCTGACCAATTGTAAAGAGCGACCTTCTCAAACTCCCATCTCCTAAACCTATTAAGAAAAAGGTGGACTACGCCAGAAAATAGTTCATCTGTTTGTTTTCTAGTAGGAGGAATAGCAGGACCGTTAGATGCTGCCTTCCAGAAGAAGACCTGAGAGTTTTAGCACAGACTGCTTTTTATCTTCAAAAAGCATAAGAGGCGCTTCACTAGAAGCCGTTTCCTAAAATGGAGCTGAAGTGGGCGCTTCTTTTTGGTGAGCAGATTTGACCCTGTTCTTACTCCGCTTATCTGTGTGGTGAATGCATCTGTGAAGTATTGAAGGCCATTCCTGGGAATAGAGCCTATGATTCAGAGACTGTAAGGAAATAACTGGGTTTCTGTGTAACAAAGAGAGCTTGAAGCTCGAGCACTTCAGCTGAATACAGGAAAGTCGCCTCATTGCTTTGCGTCGACAACCAATGATGATTAGAAAATGATATGTATATGTAAATACTTATTTCTGCACACTCTTATGAAACTGATTTAATACACGAGAACAAAGGAAAGAGAAGTGAGTAATATGTCTTTTCATATTAATTTGATGTTGTTATTATTATTTTATGTTACACATGTCATGTGTGTCCATCCAAGTCCAAGTTCATTCAGAATTGGAGTCTGAATCCAGGTCCTGAGTTCAAGTGCTACAACTCTGGGTCTTGAAGGATTTCGGTCATTTGAAGTGAAAGTTGCCCCCAAAAATGAAAACTAAATAGTTTTTGTTGCTCTTTTGTGGAGATATTTTTATGAACGCTTCTCCTTATAATGTCAGCATATAGTGAGCTTGTGAAGCTTCAACAAAATAGGAAAAGAATCACAAAATGATCCCATGAATTTTGTGCATTATATACAATATATACAAAGTAGTGGTTGAGCCATATGTCACCAAACGCCAAATTAAACAAGAAAAAAACTTATTGGTCGAACCATTGTTAACTTCCATTTTATCCATGTTCTTAATTAATGTCTTAACACTTTTAATCAAATTAAAATTATTTTTCCATAATGATTAATTGTACAATTACTTACAATGCACTAAATATATAGTCTACATTTAATTGCAGAAAATGTCATCGAATGCTAATCTGAATGCATACACCTGAAGTTGGCAAGAAAATGATTATTAATTGAAATATCATTTATTTGCATGTCTGCCTCCTTCAGGTCAGGATGGATTATTACAGTCTGTTTGCCCGAATGTGCCCACGTGAGAAGAAATCTGAGCACACAACCAGTACCAGTCCGACCAGCAGCAGTCGGGTATGTTTTGAAGATTGAAGCAGCATTTGTGGGTTTAGTTTCTTCATTCTTTCTTTGACTTTGACAGAAACCTCTTCGGAGCGACGGCAGCTCGGCAGAGTCTCAGATGTAAAGCAGATCTTAAACTCTTCAACACTATCCACACTGTCCTTTCCGTGTCAAATGAAGACTTTTCACAAGCTTTAATTCAACATTTACATATGCATCATCTATCACTGGAGACGGAGATATAGGCTTGACTTTGGACCCAAGAGAGCTGCTTCTGTTTGACCTTTTTTTAATTACGCCAAAGGAAACATTTATATTTTGTTGAGATTAGTTTGACTGTCAATTAATTATTTTTAACCATGTCAAAACATCCTAATTTTCAGCTCAGGAGTATTTCTGTGTATTTTCACGCGCTTAGCCTTCGTTATACAGGAATGACTGTAACAACCAAAAGTGACATGTCTGTTCACGTTATATTGCGTTACATTGGTGAAGATTATTTTATATGCAATTTTTGGGCGTATATGCATTAAGAATCATCATGCCATTCAAGCAAATCTGGCTCAAAATTGTATTTATTAATGAACTGTGTGCGTGTTCTCTTTGTGCATATCGTCACTGTATTAGATGAGGAAACTGTTAAGAGCAGGAAGTGCTGGAAAGTGGACATGTTGAGTCACACGGAGCAGGAGCAGACACATGAAGAGGAAACTCAATGGAAAATAAACATTTCACAACAAATGCAAATGAGACGGACAGAGCGCCTCTGAATAAGCTCTGAGGAGTGATTGGAATACAAATCTAATTTGGGTTGGTTTCCTAATAATGGAAATATCTCTCTGAAAGGACAAAAGGCTCTTTGGCGTGTTGTGCCTCCCTCATCAGACAGGACAGAGTACTGCTAGAACATCAAGAGAACTAAAGAAATAGTCCAATAACACTCAAAACTGGTTTCCATTACTCTATAGACTGACTGCTTTACTGCACATCTCACAATAAATGATTGAAAACTAAGAATCTCTGGAATTAAAAATAGCCGTACTGGACTTAGAACATGTTTATACAGTCCTTCAATGTTCTTGAAAGATAGGGCTTCATTGCAGCGTCGAAGAGGGTGTGAATATATTTCAGTAATATTGCCTAATCAAAAAGCTGGAAACTATTCAGTCAATGAGACTGTTTCCCAGATTGAAGTCGTTGCGTGGTGTCTCGTAGTTTCTCTGAAGCTCGAGTTCTGACAGGACCCCAGAACAAGCCAGTCCGGACACGCAGAACCAGGAGAACCTGCAGACGCGTCTCTGACAGCCGCGTCCTCCAATCGGAGCGCCACGCGTCAGCGCGTCCTCCAATCGGAGCGGAGCGGAGGCGGGGCTTCCAGGCCGAGGAGTGAGAGTCGGCGAGAATCAATAAATCGCGTCGCGTTCCTCGGCGAGCTCTCGTCAGGTCTGTGAAGGGCCAGCTTTCAGCGTTTCTCTGGGATTATTCTGTTATCAAAGGATTGAACGGGCTCCTCGAGAGACGCGCAGGCAAGTGCGTTTCACCAAGTACCTGCTGTCGACATACTTTTCTTCTTCTTATTTCTATATGCACACGTGTAATGCTAGTTTAAGTGTATATAATATATCTGGTCAGTTCTTTGATCATTTTTTGGGGGGTGACACACACTTTCCCCATCCATTGAGCTTCAAAGAATAGATTGAACAGATTACACACTTTTTAAATACTAAAGTGCTAAAAAGTGTGTCGTTTTAATTTTAACTTCTATAAAGTAACTTGTTTCATGCATTTATAAACTCCACCTAGCATCTTTATAGTGTATAATATAATTCTTTTCATAATTCATAATTATAGAATATAATTTTTTATTAAAACGAGATGTGATGATAGTGAGACCGATATAAGATCTGAAATGTCATTCATTTAATTTTTTTTTATTCTATTGTCAAAACCATTATTTTTCAGAAATAATCCATATTTTCTTAGGGCCAAGGCTCATCCAGCTTCTTCTCCTCCCAAAAACGTGGTTTCCATCACACATTATTATTATTTCGATAGCTGCTGAAGAATAACCCAGAACTGTATTTCAAGGTAGTTTCTTAATAACCGCTATCAGATTACAATGCCACCGTTTCCTCTAACCTTTGAAGGTACAGAAGTCCTCAACCATGAGCTCAAATGCATGACGATTAAACTGCTCGGTTTCTCCTCCAGGATGAGAGCTGGAGACGGGTTTGCTGCGCCGGTGGCGGTCATCTCCGCGGGGTTACTGAGCGTCCTGGGCCTCCCGTGGTTCTGGACTCTGTCGGCTCTTCTAGGAGTGTATCTATGCTCTGGAGGATGGAGGTTTCTCTATGTGGCGGCTTACACCTTCAAGAGAGACCTTGTGTGAGTATAACCCAGTGGTTTTCAGTCTCTTTTCTGACGCGCTCTTCTGAGTTCAGGTGAGTCTAAGAGCCTAGGAAGAGTCTAGGAAGAGCTGTGGGTCTCCAGAAACAAGCCTGAAAACGTCTCTCAGCTGATTGAGTCAACTGTAGAGTGAAGTGTCTGAGGGAGGGCTGTCAAAAAGAGAGTTTCAAATATTCATCCGATCACCCAGAACGCATATCAATCGCATCCTCTAGAGGAACATATATTGCGTCTCGCACGAGAGAGGCACAAAAAAGTCCATCTTCTGGAAACGTTTTTTCTGCTTGTCTTTAAATGAAAAAAGTAGGCTACTCTTTGTTATTGGTTTCGCGCGTTTATGCACATTTATGCGATGCTTGTCGTTTCGAATTTTTTACGTTTCAATGTAATTATTGAAACATCATGCACTTTATATAAAGTTATCTTCGTTTGTTTCGTTCATTAGTATGATAATAGTACGCTCTTGTGGCCTTACAGAAGAAAGCCTAAAGCCTTTTTCGGCCTTTTAGATGCATTTTTAGAATTATAATTTAAATTGAGCTTTTCAGACAGTTTGACAGCGCTAGTACGGTGTAGAGGAGTCTGACACGGACAGAAGCGCTGTTAAATCAAACGTCTGGTTCTGCGTGTGGCAGAGGTCTGCAGGTGCTGCTGCGGGTCAAGTTCTCCATGCGCCGCTTCATCCGCTCACGCAGCACCGTGCCGTCTATATTCGCCCAGCGGGTGGCGCTGCACCCGGACAAGGCGGCGCTGGTGGAGGAGTCGACGGGCGAGGTGTGGAGCTTCTCGGAGCTGGACCGGCGCTCGAACGCCGTGGCGCAGTGGGCCTCGGCGCAGGGCTGGAGCTCAGGAGACGTG